>NC_142944.1:40508828-40648828 GCF_046866305.1 Octopus bimaculoides | reverse complement strand
TCGCGCACGACAGGCAGGGAGTATCTGATCAAGCTCCGGCAGGTCGTCTTCAAGCTGTTGATCAGGATCAAAATAGCAGTCAAAAGTGCAAAAGAAAAGAATGAAATAGGAAAAATATATAAACAAAATAATAATAATAGAATGCTATGCTGACCGAGGAGTGAATCAAATAAAAGTGGCTTCATGAATCGAACGTTGAGAATATGGGATGAAAAATGAGGTTTCGAAACATCGGCCCAGTGACTGATAGACTATGCAAGAGGAATCCGTAAGAACGACTGGATTATGGGAGTAGAGATTGAAGAAATTAAGAGAAACATAGCAGAAAAAGATCAGAAGGAGCGTGAAACAGAAGTAGCAGAAAATGGTAATGAAGAGGTTAGAGATGAAGAACATGAAAGAGATGGAAACCGCAGAGTACCAGGGAATACTGATAAAGTAATCAATGAAGACGATCAAGATGGACAAGTGACAGTGGGTGCTGCTCAAGACTTGAATGATAACGAGAAGATTTTAGAAATGTTGCGAGGTAGAATGTCTGATGGGAACAATGAAGTACCCCCAAATGTAAGATATATGGACAGAAAACAAGTGAAGGAGGCCACAGATAAGGTAAATGACGATTTAAGCTTGATTAAAACAAAACAAAACAAAAATACATAAATGAAATAAAGCAGTTAATCATAGCTGCTGTTCATGTCGTAGCTAACATAGTAGGCTATAAGCGGAAAAACTGAAGATATAAAATCAAATAAGAAGAAAGAATCAAACTGGAGGAAGAGAGTACGAATGAAACTGGAAACAGCCTGGAAAGAACTGGGACAATTGAATAGGACAATGTGAGGAGAGCTCAAGAATAAGGTAGTAATTAAAAAATTGAATGGACAGTACAGGTTAGAAGAAAGCGGAAAACAAAGAGTACATGAAGAATTGACACAAAAGGTGACAACATAAAATGCGAAATTGAAAAGATATGATGCTAGATGCGAAAGTTTCCAACAAAATAGACTGTTCCAATCAAAGAGAGGGAAGCCAACACCAGGAACTGATTCCAGAAAGTAAAGAATTTTGGAGAAGGCTGTGAAACAGGCCGGCAAAACATAAAGAAAGCGCAGAGTGACTAACAAAGATGGAAAGACAACTTGTAACTGTACCAAGACAGAAAGACGTCAGAATTAATCTACATACAGTGAGAAAGAAGTTTTAGAAAACAGCAAGCTGGAAAGGATCAGGCCCGGATGGAGAACAAGTTACATGAAAGAGCCGTTGCGCAACTGGATGACTGCCTGCAGCAAGGTCACGTTTCTGCCTGGATGACAAGTGGACGGACGCTACTATGCTTCAAGGGTCCTTTTAGAAGGAAATTTAGCATCAAATTTTCGACCTATAACCTGTTTACCACTAATAGGGAAGCTTATAATCGGTATCTTGGCGGCAGAGTTATACAACAATCTACTTCCTGAAGACAAAAACGATGCAGGAAACAAAGTAGGGCAACAAAAGATCACTTATTAGTTGATAAAATGATAATTAGAAATTGTAGACGCAGACTGATGGGACTAAATGTAGCAGGGATAGATTGCAAAAAAGCATATGACATAATACCTCCCAGTTGGATAAGAAAAACAATGAGCATGTTTAGAATGGCAAAACAAAATGGAGAAAATGCTCTATGAAAGTATGAAATATTGGAATACTGAATTGATCCGTGGAAAACAAAAATTCGGAAAAATGAATATCAGACGTGGAATATTCGAAGGTGATAGCTTATCTCCATTACTATTTGTATTGGCTATGACACCGCTCACTATTACACTACGAAAAGTTAAAATTGCTTACAATTTGGAAAAAGAAAATGGTCAGATAAATCATCTCCTTTTCATGGATGATATAAAGGTTTATGCGATAAATGAAATACAACTGCAAAGTCTCATACATACTATCCGCATTTTCTCAAATAATGTAGGTATGGAATTTGGGATAGAAAAGTGTACTATATTGAAAATGGAATGCAGAAGATTTGAAAGAAGCCAGGGAACTGAAATGCCAAATAGGCAAACAATGAGGACGCTTGAGAAAGGACAATGGTATAAGTACTTGGGAACACTGGAAGCAGATGAGATAATTTTAAAAAATGAAGAAATGAAACAAATTACCAGCAGGAAGTACATAAGAAGAGTAAGAAAATTATAGCAGTCAAAACTGGATTCCAATAATCTTATTGAAGCAATAAATTCAAGAGCAGTACCCTTAATCAGATATGGAGTTGGAATTATAGACTGAACCAAAAACGATAGAAAGAAACTTGACAGAAAAACTTGGAAGCTGTTGACGATATATGGAGCTCACCATCCGAAAGCTGATACCAATCGGCTGTACAAGATGGAACCGGCCTAATAGCAGTAGAAGGATGTATACAGATGGAAAGAGAAAATCCAGTAGAGTATTTACAGAGCAGCATAGAAAAATTACCAAAGACAGTAAAGAAATAACAGGTAATCAAGCGCGTATTAAGAAAAAAGGACAAGAATGAAATACAAAGAGAGTACGTCAGACAGATCGAAAAAAATCTTCTGCATGGTTAATTCTGGAGAGCCACTGAAGATGTATGTGTAACAAAATCATAGGCTTCGTTAAGAAAGGAGCAATTAAAAAAAAAAAGAGAGAGCCTAATTGTAGCAACCAAAGATCAAGTGATATGAACAAATAACTTGAGAAAAAATATATGGAGAGTATGTCATAAAAATGTAGAACCTGTGGAACTTAGAACGAGACAATGATACACATTGTGACAGAATGTTCCAATTTGGCACAGGAAGAATATAAGAAATGGAGGCACGACCAGGTTGTAAAAGTTTTACACTGGAAACTGTAACAGAAATGGGGATTTGAAGCTGGAATCACATAGTACAATCATCGAGTCGAAAGAGTACTGGACTCGAAGAAATGTAAAATTTTATGAAACTTTCCTATCCAAACGGACAAGAAATTAGAAAATAATAGACCAGACATCACGATTATAGATAGGGAAAAGCGAAGTTACTTACTTATCGACCCATCATGTCCGTTTGATTCCAGGGTCGTAAAGAAAGAGGAAGAAAAAAATAGAATCCCCTAAAATTTGAAATAGGAAGAATTTGGAACTTGCGAACAGTGAAGGTCGTGCCTATAATAATTGGTGCGTTGGGAACAGTAAGCCAAGTTATAGACAAATGGCTGGAGGAGATTGAAATAGAATGCTCGATAGAGTTCTTACAGAAAGTCTGTTTCTTAGGGAGCAAGGATTATCAGCGGAGTTCTAAGCACTTGAAAGACTGCTGAAAACTTGTGGATACCTAAGATTACAGGTAGTAACCCGCTATCCACATAATTCCAACCAGAAATAAGACCGAACCTGAGCCAAACCACCTTACTATAATGGGCCTTATGTCCATCTGTCTGTCCGTTTGTCCGTCTGTCTGTCTGTTTCCTCTTCACGGTCAAATGGCTGGACCAATGGTCACGATGTTTTTGGGGATTACGGAGGTAATCAGGAAGGTTTTTAGCGCCAAAAAACCTGAAAAGGCATGATTATATTGTGGATATTGAGGTTTGTAAATCACCTTTGAGTTTGTTTGTTTTTTTGTTAAAATTCCGACGACGAGGATTAATTCTGGATTCCCCCATCGCACCCCACCCCATATACATCGTGAATTCAGAGGGTTTAGATTTCCGATACTATCCCTTTATTTCCCATCGTAGATGGGCAGATTTACTATCTTACTATAATGGGCGTTATGTCCGTCTTTTTGTCTATTCCCTCTTCACGGCCAGACGACAGGACCAATGGTTACGACATTTTCCGGGATTACAAAGACGGTCGTTAGGAAGGTTTTTAGCATTAAAAACAAATCAGAAAGTATGATTATTTAGTGGATATCGATTTTTGAATTGATAATCCACCTTCGCATTTTTATTAAAAATTCACCGATCATGATTAACTCTGGATTTTCATCATATAGTTCGAAACCCCATCGAAAATACAAAGGAGGTCACGAGGACGGCCAATAACGAAAATAAGATGGAACAAGTGTGCGTCAGTATATATTGTGTATAATTATTTAGTAGTTATTGAAGTGTGTCAGTCTCGAGCAAGATTCGAAACGGCTAATCGAAGCGGCTGCTCTTTACGTCTCTGTTTTGTCAATCAAAATAACCCATAGTACCAGAACGTCCAGACATTATTCGCATAGAACAGTGAGAGTACATGGAATCTTTAGTGGAATCGTCTTAGTTTGACTTTTTGCAACCCTAAAGATTCCACTCGCGCATTCACAGCAAACAAGGCACAGGGCCAAACTTTAGATCGTGTAGGTGTATTTTTACCCACTCCGATGTTTATATACGTCACTCTGAGCAGAGCAACGGACACCAGTAATTTGAAAACTAGTGTCGACTAAACAGAAAATATCGTCTACAAAGAAGGTTGTAATCATATTATCGAAAGGAATATGATTCATAATCTAAATAAGGAAATTTGTGAACTTTGTGAATTTGAATATATAAGAGTATAAACAAACGTAAAATAGTGTAAACAACAAAAATAAATGTATTTCTCAAAAACATTTTTTTTCTTAATACTTTTTATGTAGTGGTCGAAGGAAGATCTGGCTTTCGTTAAGAGCGGTCCACATAACTATTCATGATGCAGAAGCTGGGGGCCTATTTCAGTTCGGGAGTGAATCGTCATCACATGTCACATAGTCGCAAACACATATCATATAGCTGCAATAGAATGCTGTATCGCCAACGATGATGCGATTTCTCTAAGACATCACCCAGTAATCTATCAAGTCCATTTGCACATTTCTCAATACATACTGCTATAATGATTTCCCTCTCTCATTTTATACCTCCATCGTAGATGAGTAGATTTTGTAATAATAATAATAATAATAATAATAATAATAATAATAATAATAATAATAATAATAATAATAATAATAATACTGTACAAATACAGTACAAAAATACTGTACAAATACAGCATTACAGAAAAAGACTTACCTGAGGCAAAAGAAAAACTAAAGCAAGACATCCTTGCCAAAGCACAAAGGATCCGCCGGTATGAGAAACGCCAACGTTTCTTTGAACAAGACAAACAGTTCAAATCCAACTCCAAAAAACTCTACCAAGAACTGGATAAAAATAAAATAGACATTACTGCAGCACCAACAGCAGAAGAACTGGAAGAATTCTGGAAACAAATATGGTCGGTGAAGCAACAACCTCAGAAAAGGACCATTAAAACAACGAACTTAGCACCTGAGCAACTCTGGGCTCCTATAACAACTGAAGAGGTCACCCAGTCACTGCAAAGACTAAGCAACTGGAAGGCACCTGGACTCGACAAGATCCCCAATTTCTGGTTAAAACACTTGCCAGGAATGCATAAAAAGCTGGCAGAAAACTTTAACAACATACTAGCAGAGCCAGAGACACCTGGAAAATAACAATCTGTTTCCAGAAGAGCAGAAGGGATGCTGCAAGGGCTCATACGGCTGTAAAGACCAATTATTGATCAATAAAGCCATAACTGAAGACAGCCGCAGAAAGAAGAAAGGCCTCAGTATGGCTTGGGTGGACTACCAAAAGGCTTTCGATAGTGTTCCCCACACGTGGATTCTGGAAACACTAGCCATAAACAAGGTGGCACCAATTATTATTAAATACATAAGGCACTCAATGAACAAATGGCAGACAGTGCTACAGCTCCAAACAAAAGAGGGACTTGTGAAAACGAAAGCCATCCCCATTAGAAGAGGAATATTCCAAAGAGACACGCTCTCTCCACTCCTGTTCTGTCTGGCACTCACACCTTTAACTGAATTGCTAAATAGAACTGGTTGCAGTTACAAATGCTACGGAAAAACAGTCAGCCACCTTTTATATATGGATGACCTAAAATTATATGCTAAAAATGACAAAGAGCTAGAAACATTACTACAGACAGTACACGGCTTTACCAAGGAAATAGATATGAAATTCGGATTAGAAAAATGTGCCAAAGCAACCCTGAAAAGAGGAAAATTAGTTAAAAGTAGCAATATAACACTAGATAAAGCCAATGAAATAAGAGAACTAGACGAAAGCCAACCATATAAATATTTAGGAGTCAATGAACTAGATAGGATACAATATACACAAATGAAAGAAAAAATAAAGAAAGAGTACTATAGACGAGTTAGATCAATACTAAAAACAGAGCTCAATGCTAAAAACAAGATAATGGGTATCAACACTTTAGCTGTCCCAGTTATAAGCTACAGCTACAACATCCTTAACTGGACACTAAACGAACTATGTAAAATAGACAGGAAAACAAGAAAAATAAAGACAGGATGTAGGATGCACCACCCAAAATCTGACATAGAAAGGCTATATATATAACGCACAGAAGGTGGTAGGGGTCTTATACAGCTGGAAAACTATTATAAAATAACCACCATAGGACTGCAAAAATACCTACTCCAGAAGCAAGGAAAATTAATACAAATAGCCACAAAACACGAGCAAAACAAAAAACTGTTTTCAGTATTTAAGGAAGCTGACAAATACTAACAAGAAATCAATCTACCTAACAAATACGAAGAAGAAGAAGAAGAAGAAGAAGAAGAAGAAGAAGAAGAAGAAGAAGAAGAAGAAGAAGAAGAAGAAGAAGAAGAAGAAGAAGAAGAACAACAACAACAACAACAACAACAACAACAACAACAACAACAACAACAACAACAACAACAACAACAACAAAAGCTATAAAACAAATGAAATCCAAACTGGAACTAGAACAGCAACGGACCATGATAAAACGATGGCAAGAAAAGCCCCTACATGGTAAATACTGGGCTAAACTAAATGCAAAAGAAATAGACAGTGAAAAATCCCAGCAATGGTTGAGAAGCTCAGGACTCAAAGCAGAGACTGAAGGATTTTTAATTGCTGCACAAGACCAAAGCCTCCCCACCAGAAATTACCAAAAACACATAATGAAAAGAAACATAACAAGTAACTGTAGAATATGTGGAGATGGACAAGAAACAATAAATCATATTATCTCTGGCTGCCCAATCCTGGCTAAGAAGGAATATATTCACAGATACGACAGATCTGGGACCTATATACACTGGAAGCTATGCCAACACTATGGAATAACAACAGAAAAAAGATGGTATAAACACACGCCAGAAAAGGTCACAGAAGACGAGAAAGCAACCATACTCTGGGATATGCCAATACACACAGATGGTGAAATTAAGTCAAATAGACCAGATATAGTTGTCAAAGATCATGAAGAAAAAAAATGCTTTCTAATTGATGTATCAATACCAGCAGATGACAACGTCTCTCTAAAAGAAATGGAAAAACTTTCAAAATACAAAGACCTGGAAATAGAGGTAACTCGAATGTGGAATCTAAAAACAGAAACAATTCCTATTATAGTAGGTGCCTTAGGTATAATAAAAAAATATTCAGACAAATACATAACAAAAACACCAGGACTTACAAATATGTATAACATACAGAAAATTGCAGTACTGCGTACTGCACACATCCTACGCAAAACACTTTCAATACAGTAACCATAAGAGCACCACAGCAAACCACAGCACATACCCAAGGCGCACAGTGCTGCGCTCGGTAGTGAAGTGAAAGCACGTTATAAAAATAAAACTACTGAACAATAATAATAATGATAATAGAGTCAACATTAGGAGGAATTACTTCAATCCTTTCTATAATAATAATAATAATAATAATAATAATAATAATAATAATAATAATAATAATAATAATAATAGTAAAACTCTAATGACTGGATGTTAAAACTTGTCTCAGCATGAAAACAAGAAAGCATCATACTCAGTAACAAAGCAGGCAAAGGAATATCTAAGTGAATTCCAAATACAACAAATTAGACGTACAAGAAACAAGCGCAGAAAAAGCTAAGCGCATGAAAACCCTTGCTAAGACTGCTGACTTAGATATTCTGACTGATAAATTGCAAGAAAAACCTCTAAATGGCAAATAGCCTAAGAGAGCTAAGAGTGCTGATGTTGACAAAACACTTACCCATTAATGGTTAGTGTCTTCTGGCATAAAATCAGAAAAGAAGGGTTTATCATAGCAGCCCACGATCAATACCTACCTACAAGGAACTACCAAGGCAACATATTAAAGAACGACAATAGTCGTGTATGTCAACAACAAAATGAAACCATTGATCATGTTGTCTTCATGTGCAGTCTTCTGTCGCTGGCAGAGTATCTCAGCATCATGATTGAGCAGCACAGTATATTCACTGGGTAATTTGCAAAAACTTGGACCTATCCCATGATAAAAACTGGTGGGAACACAAACCAATTCCAGTACTTGAAAATGATCACATCTCACTCCTCTGGAACTTCACCATTCAAACTGACAGAAAGATAGATGCAAATAGGCCAGACTACAGACAAAAATCATGCCTCCTCATTGATATGACTGTCCCAATCGATATAAAAGTATCTGTCAAGACCTACCAAAAACTGAGCAAGTATAAAGATCTTGAAATAGAAACTGGCAAATGTGGAACCTGAAGACTAATACAATACTTGTTGTCATAGGTACCCTAGGAATGATAACAAAAGGGGCTGATTCCCACCTAGCTCAGATACCAGGAAACCCCAAAATGGCAGAAATTCAAAAGATAGTGCTCATGGGAACTGCCCATATCCTACGTAAAATACTGTCTATGTAATCTCAAATTTAAAAACAAACTCATAATTTTCTTATGTTTTCTTAAGTATTCTCTAGAACAATACTATGGGGAAAATCAAAGATATGACACCCTAGGCATAACACCTGCATTAACTTCTAACTCGTTGTCTCTTGAGGTCTCTGGGTGAGACCTGGAGCCAACTTGTACAAATACAAAGCAAAAGTCAAACGTAATAATAATAATAATAATAATAATAATAATAATAATAATAATAATAATAATAATAAGTAAAGGCTCAATAGTCAATACGTGCAGAAGTGGGGAGGGAGGATAGCCTTGACGGACCGATCGGAAGATCTGAAACGGTTCCGAGAGGTGGCCATTAACTTTGACCCTCGGGCAGATGTCACTGTGCATTGCAACGATCCAACCTCTAAAGACGTAGCCGAAACCAGTCGCTTTGAGGACAGCATCCAAGTACTGATGGTCAACCCTATTAAATTCTTTCGATTGGTCGACCCTATTAAATGCTTTCGATTGATCTAAATTGATCAGCGCTCCATCGAAACCAGGTTTACACTCTACCCTTTCTATGATGTATCACATGAGGGGAAAGTTGTCGTGTATCGACCTGGTCGAGATTGCGCACGATTGCGCCTCCCCAACCAAGTCCTCGACGACAAACGCCAACCTCTTCACTAATTCTTTAGCCAAAATCTTAAACTCTGTGTTAAGCAAAGTTATGGTCCTGAAGTTGTCTAATGTGTCCCTCTCGTTTTCGTCTTTCCTTATCACGCCCTGGCTCACAGAACTGGGAATACTCCCATTCTGCTGCCATTTGCAATAGAGCGCTTCGGGAAGATCGGAGAACACGTCTGGCATATTTACGTAAAGCTCGTAAGCCAGACCATCTAAACCGAGTGTCTTGCGCCTCGTGGAGCCGACAAGGGCATCCTGAATTTCCGCTGAAGTTATCTGCCTTTCACAGCGCTCAGCGTCGGCCGTCGAGAGACGCGACTAGCCGTCGAGATAGGGACTGAATTTCACAACCGTCTCCGCCCTGCCACGCACCTTAGCTCTGACAATGCAACCATTATGTTTCACCATGAAGAACTGATCTAATGTCATTCTCGCTTCTAGCACGTCGGTTGCAATGCCACTACAATACTCTGGTCTAATTTAGCTACTAACTCCGCCTCCTCTTTTCTATTTTTTCTAACGCTATTTCTTTACTAAACCCTATCGACATTATTCTAATCTCCCTTTTGAGTGCTGCCCACCACCTGTTGTTGATTACCCCGCCCCTGTCAACTTTTCCTTAACTAAATTGTTAACCTGGTCCCTTAAGCCTTACGTGCCGGAAACGATATGTTCAGCTTCCAGTAACCGGGTCCTAGCCTACGCGTCTTATCTAGGGTCGACCGCACAGATTAAAAACTTATTGTCTGAATAGACGACCGTTTTTAAAAGTGGACATCCTACACTGTTACTATGTATTTTTCTAGTTAAAATCCTATCTATATACGATATAGATGACCCTAAGCGATAGGTCCAGGTCCACACTGGCGCATTAGGGAAACCTCGTCGGTACCTGTCAGACAGCTCGAACTGGCTGATCAGGTGCTTGAGGCTTTTTCACCCGCTTCTATCAGCTACCCTTACACAATCCCAGCGTTCGTCTAAGATTCCGTTCCAATCCTCTACTAACAGTAAAGGGCGAGACGTACCTAGAAAGGCTTCTAGACGCCTAAAAGAAATCCGGCCGTTTGGCGTAGACGGCCACTAGTCTGAAGACACCACCTTCACTATTGCTCACGTCCAGGATCACCAACTTCCTGTACGGGTCCAGGAAGATCGATTTTATCTTGAGATCTAGTTAATTCCTAAACAGCACTGCTACTCCACCTCCCGTTCCCGGCCGATTAACTGATGCAAAAATCTGATAGTCGTCGAAAATGGGAGCCAGTGCGCGTGTATTGGAAATCCTGGTCTCACTGACAGCAATTACACATTCAATTCTAAAGACTTGAGGTCGTTGAGCAAACAACCTTGCTTCCAGGGCGACCCAGGCTTCGAACATTAAAATTTCCTACTCTTAATATGGATATGTTGGCAAGCTAAAGAGAGAAGAGAAAGGTTTACTACCTCCTGGTGTCTTGTGAAGGTCGGGTGATTCGACTTCCATAATTGTCGCGGGGTTTGGGGGAAACCCTTTTAAGAGTCTCGATGTGGGTCCCACGTTCATGGTTTCCACATGCCCAGGAAAGCGCTCTCGAATTTTTGTGTAGGAATCGAGCAACATTCGCACCAGAAGCAAATCTTCTGGCACGCGAAACGTGCTCGATTCGAAAATCACTCCCCCAGTTTCAAATTCAATGTTTTGTGTTACGAGAGTCATCAGTTCCTCGTTGTCCCTTTTGATGAGTACGAAGTTGGGTGTTCTGTGTTGGTGTTGTTTTATTTGTCTGCTTGACTGTTATGGTGATGGTCATGTTGGTTCGGTTGTTTCTGTATGTGCTATGGGTGTGGTATCGATTTCAAATTACCCCCACACTGTTTACATTACCACCTCACTGATTTTGCTAAGATAATGAATTCTAAGACATACAACTCCTGATATTTTTATAATATTAAACACGGATTACATTCAAGATTTTTAACTAATCTTAAAATACGGAAATAAGACAAAAATATTAGATCTTTTTAAACACATTTATGATGCGCTGAAAAAAAAACATATCGAATATCAGGATTTTGTGTTTACAGAATGTAACGATAAGAGATTGATTTGAAGAACGATATGTGTTTTATATACAAACCGAAATTTATTTATACACCTTAAATTGGTAACTAAATGTATTTAAATACATTAAAATATCACTGCAGTTTTTTTTTTTTTTTTTTCAGTTTAGAGCTTTGGTATCTTGATTTTCGTGTTTTTTACTTACTGGTGGCTGCTCAATATATCGAGTGAAGTTGGTAGCATTTACTTTCTTTTCTAGTACTTTATTATTATTTGAAAGTCGATAAGTATTTTTGCCACAAACTTCTGCAACAGTGTAAGGACCTCTGCGACGTTCCGTAAGATATCCTTCCTTTCTGTCCTCTCGAATTAGGTTTTTGAGCAGAACTTTATTTTCCAATACTCCAATATTGAAATGCTGTTGCTCGTGTTTTCTATCGCATTGTTCTTTTCGAACAGACTGAGCTATTCTAATACTGGAGGCAACTCGAGAAATCATACTGTTCCGAAAAGCTGTCATAATATCAATTTTTCTGTATATAGATTGATCATTTCCAAAACTGTCCCGATCTTTGGCAGTTGGGCTGTGCTGTAGTTCAACTGGAAGTGAAGCTTGCCTGTTGTATAAAACTTGAAACGGAGTAAAATGTATTGAAGAATGTTTGGCTGTTCGATATCCAAACAGAACTGCTGGTAAGCGTTAAACTCAGTTGCCACGGTCCTCAAAGTATTCGATAAAAGTATCTTTTATAGAGCGATTCTGTCGCTCCACGAAGCCATTTGCTTGAAGGTGATACGCACTTGTTATGTGCTGCTTTGTTCCTGTCAGTTTATGTAGTTCTGCAGGCATTTTGCTTATGAATTCTCTTCCTTGGTCACTTATCTGAATTTTTATACAGCCATGCAGACAAATAACATTCTCAAAGAGATACTTTTCCACACTTTCCGCTGTGTGATCTTTCAAAGGTCGAGCGCCAGACCATTTGTAATCCATTGCAACAACAATGCAACAATAACCATCATATGCTTTCGGCAAATTGGTGATATCGACACCAATTTGGGCCATCACTTCATTTGGCACAGAAGCAGGATGAAGCTCTCCAACATTAATTTTGTGAACAGGATTCACTTTTTGACACTGATCACACGACAAAACGAATTCTTTCGTGTCTTTGTCCACATTTTACTAATAAAACCTCTCTAAAATTTTACCACTTGTTCTGTCGACACCAAAATGACTCTCAACCAGCGGGCAGTATCAGTATCTCATGTGAACACTTGAAACAATACTCTTCTGTTCATCCGGATTACGAATGACAAAGACTTCTCGATATTCATTTTCAGAATTTCTTACTCTTTCTGTCTCTGTTCTGTAACGAAAGTAAGGTCGACCACTCCGTGCAACATACTGCTTAGAGAGCCTACGTAGGTTTGCCATTTCGTTTTTGGACATATGACGTCCATATTTATTGTTAACAACATAATCAAATTTCAAATTAATGTTGTCAGCTTTGTCTTGTGTACTAAAAGTAGCCATTCTGGATATCCTTCTTTCAAATTTCTTCAGCTTTAAGTAACTAATTGAAAACTCCAACTAAATGAAAGCTCTGACTTTCTCTGTAATTTACATTACTTTCTCTTTCATTTACAAATGTACATTACTCATACACACACATAATAAACATCAACACCTACATTTAATGAGTTCACCCATTATCTCTTTTTGCTATCATGGTGACGAACATTTGGGAGAAGATTTTAGGTGGGGTAATCTGAAATCGTAGAGGATAACTTGAAATCGATTTCAAATTATCCCCTGGGGTAATCTGAAAGCGATTTCAGTTTGCGGGGGTGGTGTATTAATCTGGATGAGAGGTAATCTAAAATCGCTATACCGGCGTAGGCAGCAGTGGAGGCCTTCGACCCCTTGTACCGTTTGTCACTTGAGGACAGATAGCTCGCAAATGAGTAGCTTCTCCACAAACAAAACAATGCGGCCTTCTGCCCTCAGTAATTATGTGCAATACCGTCCCGTTTTTGAAGACGAATGTGGTCCGAGATTCTTTTGAAGTTTTCGGGGTTTGATCTGGTGAAGTATCTCCAGATCCACCCCGGACCAGTCCTCCCGGGAAGTTTTTGACACCTTCATCGGGACGGTATCTGCCCCTTTCTCGATCACGCATCCCAGAAGCCACCACATGTCAAGTCCTGGTGGAATCCTGAGAATGCGGATACGTGCTATCGTTTTTCCCATATGGGATGGACACATAATGATCTTGCTGGTTTTGTAATGCATCACTGAGTGCTTCATAGCGAGGTCTTCTGACTTAAAAAGCACTGAAATGGTGCCGTATTGTCTGTCCCTCGCTATGTATTCGGTATCATCCCTGAGCTTCAATATCTGCTTGTGCTACTAATGCTGATTTCTTTGTTTCTACTGAAATGCATCTGAAAGGAATCGTTTTTTTTTCTTCTCCGCTGCTTCAATTGCCTCTTTTGGTATGGTTAAGTCGGTCCAGCTTTGTTTAATGTTGATGACCTTCCAGGCATCTGCCAACTTTTCGTTTTTGTTTGTGAGGTCTATGCTGCAACGTGGCGTTGTCTTGACTGCTGTTGGTATTGTTGTTCTCGTTGGTGTTGTTCGTGATGATTTTATTGCTACTGCCGCAGTTGTTTGTTGTGATGGTCATAATAACAACAACAATAATAATAATAACAACAACAATGATAATAATAATAATAATGATAATAATAATAATAACAATAATAATGATTTCATTTATTTTCCACAAGGGCGAAGGATGAGGGGTACAATACAGAGACAGGCTTAAAGTGTGGGAGGTTTACATATGATAATGAAATTATAAAAAGAAGTATACACGGTATACACTAGAAAAGAAGAGACATGCATTGCATACAATGGTACAAAAAAAAGTGGGAGCAGGAAGAAAATATAGATGTAGCCTTCCTGATATAGGAACGTCTCTAAGGATAATCGAGGAACCCCTATGAGCAAGTGCCCTCTCCAATTCCTTCTCTCCGACTCACAGGTACCATACACTCTTGCCATTTTCGCAACTTTCAACCAGCTTTCAATAAACTCACTCGAGGGCAACACTTCCCTCTCCACTCTCAAGTTCCTTTTCAAGTTAATGAGAGCTCTACCAAAGAGGAACGTATCTGTCCTCATGCCTTTCAACCTTGTCTACCAAACAATCTCTTTCAACACAGCCAATACGCAAAAGAAAACTGTCTTGCCTGCCCGATTGAAGGAGGGTGGCGATGCGTTCATCACTACAGTCTCAGCCGGTAGACGGATCAGTCCCACACATGACAGAAGCTGTTCAACATAACTCCACAAGTCAGCAATTCCCGGTCACTAAACGAGGGCGTGCAAAACGGTTTCATCACTCAGCGCGCACCTAGGACAAGTCCGTCTGACAGCACATCCGTGCCTGTAGAGCTTGTCTCGAACCGGTAACACCCATCGCTAGGCCAAGGACATTTGCAAATTAACCATGATAGTTATCGACCGGAAAATCCTCCGGAACAAACTAGCCAATCCGTTCTCATCGGCGCGCAGAACTCCCCGAGAACGTTGTCGCACTTCCTCGCTACTAATCCTCTATAAATTTCTAAAGCGGAACATCCCATTGCCCGATCCCATTGCCCGACTGGTAGAGGTTTGTGAACGCCTGACGATATTCTAGGTGCCAGGCGCCCAGTCTCGATCTTTTCTTCACTCAGGATTGCAGCTACGTCAAGGAAACATGTTGCGGAAAGACAAGTCTTACAAACGGAGCCCACACACACTCACCTTCCAGAAATCGTTGCAGGTGGCGTAACCTAAGAGCGTGTCTGCGCATTAGGGGCCACGGCATACCTAATCCGTCACTCAGACGATGCTGGCAATAGACTGACCGCCTGACCATTGGAATGCATCCCTACCACAAGAATCTAAATAAGAGACGCCCCAACCTGGTCAAGCAGTAACCGTGACAAAGCACGACGGTCAGGCGATAAATGATAACGGAGGCGATGTAAGCATTCGCCACCTCTGCCCGACCTTTCAGGGACAGCTTTCTTTCAGCCCATTACTGGGTAAGACTGGCCACCCTTTTCGCCACCTCGTCCCAGTTCTTATCAACCTGGAAGTCAGGACCATGCGAGACCCCAAGCACTTTAACTGGTCCGTCGGTCCAGCGCCCGATGATGCCGTTCTATGGCATCGTTCTGCCTCTCCAGGAGCCCAACTCCAAGCCAACCGATTTGCCGGCGTTGATTTTAGCCCCTGCAACTGATTCATATTTCTTTAGGATGGTGCCGTCCGTCTCCACTTCGGAAGTGTCCGACACCATGACGGTGATATCGTCCCAGTTCGGAAGGGAATACCTCTTAGCTGTTCTAACTTCTGCAACACTGGCTCGGGCACCAAAACGCATAGAAGAGGCGACAACGGGAAGCCTTGACGGACCGAGCATAGCATGCGATGCCAAACGGCTCCGATAGATGGCCGTTTACTTTGACTACTGAACAGGTGCCGCTGAAAACGGCTCCGAAACCGCCTGCTTTCAGGACGGCTTCCAAGTAGGGATGGTCGACCCTTTCGAATACTATTAATTGATCCAAGTGAATCAGAGCACCCCGCGAAGCCAGTTGTGGTTTCAGCCCTCTCTGTGATGTATAGCATAAGGTGGAGGTAATGGGGGTGCATCATAGCCATGTGTTAAGAGGAATTCTGTGAGGTTTGAATAATTTACCACTGGACATATGGGTGTTTCATTCAATATCCTTAAACAACCCTCATTCAGGGACCTCTTGATTTTGATGGGCTACTCAAACTGAAGAAAAGTCTAACTGAATTCCACCTGCGAGTTCATGCACTGTTTATCTTTATATGAGTTCATCATGTCGTACACATATGGTTTCGATGCATGTACCTGATTTACTCTTATCCGACGGGTAGTCATGATGGGCTTTGTATATTTTATCCCAATGTCACTTTGGTGGCATGCACTGCTCTCTCACTCAATAATAATAATAATAATAATAACAACAACAACAATAATAATAATAATGGATCGACTACCGAAAGGCTTTTGATAGCATTCTCCATACATGGATCATAGAAACACTAGCCATGAACAAGGTAGCACCAATAATTATGAAATACATAAGACACCCTATGAATAAATGGCAGACAGTACTACAGCTCCAAACAAAAGAGGAACTCATGAAAACCAAAGCCATCTCCATTAGAAGAGGAATATTCCAGGGAGAAACGCTCTCTCCACTCCTGTTCTGCTTGGCACTGACACTTTTATCTGATATGCTAAACAGAACTGGATGCGGATATAAATGTTACGCCAAAACAATCAGCCACCTTTTATATATGGATGACCTAAAACTGTACGCTACAAATGATAAACAGCTGGAAACATTACTACAGACAGTACATGGATTTACCAAAGAAATAGATATGAAATGTGGATTAGAAAAATGTGCCAAAGCAACCTTGAAAAGAGAAAAACTAGTTAAAAGTAGCAACATCACACTAGATAAAGCCAATGAAATAAGAGAATTAGACCAAAGTCAGACATTTCGGAATCAATGAACTAGATACGATACACCACACACAAATAAAAGAGAAAATAAAGAAAGAATACTATAGACGAGTTAGATTAATGCTGAAAACAGAGCTCAATGCGAAAAACAAGATAATAGGTATCAACACTCTAGCCGTCCCAGTTATAAGTTACAGCTACAATATCCTTAACTGGACATTAAATGAACTAACCAAAATAGACAGGAAAACAAGAAAAATGACAGCATTTAGGATGCACCACCCAAAATCTGACATAGAAAGGTTATATATACAACGTATCGAAGGTAGTAGAGAACTTATAAAGCTAGAAAACAAAACAAAACAAAATAACCACCATAGGACTGCAAAAATACCCACTTCAGAAGCAAGGAAAACTAATACAAATAGCCACACTATTCTTCTTTTAATTTTATACACGGGGTTTTGTGTTAAGCTCCACAAGGGACTTGTGTTGTATTGCCTCTTTTGTCTTGTATTCGGTCCTTGAGGCCAATAAAGAAAGCATCATTATAGTTGTTGTTGCTGTTGTTCTTCTTCTTCTTTTTCTTATTAAAGCGGCGAGTTGGCAGAATCATTAATACAACGGTGAGATGTATTAAGGCGGTGAGATGGCAGAATCGTTAGCGCGCCGGGCGAAATGCTTAGCGGTATTTCGTCTGCCGTTACGTTCTGAGTTCAAATTCCGTCGAGGTCGACTTTGCGTTTCATCCTTTCGAGATCATCCAATTAAGTACCAGTTACGCACTGGGGTCGATGTAATCGACTTAATCCCTTTGTCTGTTCTTGTTTGTCCCCTCTATGTTTAGCCACTTGTGGGCAATAAAGAAATAAGAATCATTAATACAACGGATAAAACGCTTAGCTGCATTTCGTCCGCCCTTACGTTCTTAGTTCAATTCAAATTCCGCCGAGGTCGACATTGTCTGTCATCGTCTCGGGGTCGATAAATAAAGTACCAGTCGAGTACTGTGCTCAATGTAATCGCCTATCCCCCTCCCTTCAAATTCCAGGCCCTGTGCCTATTGTAGAAAGGACTATTATTATTATTATTATTATTATTATTATTATTATTATTATTATTATTATTATTATTATTGGTTTCAAATTTTAACAAGACCGGCAAATAGTTTTATAATCAAGCAAAATTGCTAGGTGTGGTAAAGTGGGACACATTGGAAATAATGAGAAGGGAGGGGAGGGGAGGGGAGGGGAGGGGAGGGGAGGGGAGGGGAGGGGAGGAGGAGGAGGAGGAGGAGGAGGAGGAGGAGGAGGAGGAGGAGGAGGAGGAGGAGGAGGAGGAGGAGGAGGAGGAGGAGGAGGAGAGATAGGGAAGAGGGCTCACAAAGCGACTGATTGTGTGATGTTGAACTATTAATTTTCTCTCTGACAATTTGTCATGATCTAGAAATGCTTGTGTATGCATATGTGTGTGACGTTTGAACCGTATCACAGTACTTTGAAACAGTAACTGCTTAACAGCTACGTGAACTCCCAGCTGTTTTAAAAGTTAAAAACGTTGGCAGCGGACACTATGCGATAACACAGGTAACATAAACCTGCTCGATTATTCCGCTTGTTCTCCAACTGACAAGTAACAGGTCACATCTCCGCCACCTCCATCACAAAAAATAAGTAAAAATATTAGTACAAACTTTGTCGCCACCCACACCACGTCGTTGTGGCCAATATTATTATTATCATTATCATTATTATTATTATTATTATTATTATTATTATTATTATTATTATTATTCAGTAGTCTTATTTTACCACGTACTTTTACAGCACTACGGAGTGCAGCTCTGTGTGGTATAGGTGTGTGCTGTGGTTTGTTTTAGAGTTATTTTCACTGTATTGAAAGTACTTTACGGAGGATGTGTGCGGTGCTTAGAAGCAGACTTCCGAACCTGGTACTATTGTACCAAATTTGGTACTTTTGGGGTACGATAATACTTTTGGTAATACGCTGCAATAATCTGGTACTTTTTTCAAATTTTCTCGCTTTATGTAAAAAAAAAATTAAGTTTATAGTTTATGTAAGTGAACAATGTAACAATAAATACATTACATTACTATTGGACTAACTATTTTTTATCAGAATATATTTTGCGACATTTTATAACGCGCAGTTTATAGCTAATTGATATAGGACGTGTTCAATACATGTATCATACGTACCATCCAATATCGCTGGCTTGCCGCCTCTGATGCCACTCAGTAGCATGTTTTATGCATAAATGACAAGTGCTTCCTTACTATCTCATTAAACTATTATCAATTCCTCTCAGCACATGGCTATTATGATGCTCACCTACCACTTCGTCAGGTCGAGTAACCCATCCTGCTCAAAAGGTCCCTGAATAAGGGTTGTTTAAGGATGTTGAACAAAACATGTTTCCAAAGGTGAATTATGTAAACTCCAAAGAATTCCTTTCAACTCATGGCTATGATGCTCCCCCACTACTTCTGCTCGTGATCAGAGATGCACATATCGTCAGCCACCAAGGGACATGCTCAACTGGTTAAGGTCAAACAACTGACAAGCAAATCTGTGGTATTGAGCAGAATATTTGCTATAACCCATCTTTTATAACAAAACAAAACAATGTACATGATAGCATTTGCAATCAGTTAAGATCGGGAGCCCTGAAAATCACTGCGTAGTACTGCATCAGGGTATTTATTGTTGTTATCATCATCATCAATATTATTATTATTATTATTATTATTATTATTATTATTATTATTATTATTGTTGTTGTTGTTGTTGTTGTTATTATCATTTTATTCTTTTACTTTTTTTCAGTTATTTGACTGAGGCCATGCTAGAGCACCGCCTTTTAGTCGAGCAAATCGACCCCAGGACTTATTCCTTGTAAGCCTAGTACTTATTCTATCGGGTCTCTTTTGCCGGACTGCTAGTTACGTAAGCATAAAAAAAACAGCACCGGCTGTCAAGCGATGGTGGGGGAGGTAAGCACAGACACACAAGTACAGACACACAAGCACAGACACACAGACACACACACACACACACACACAAACACACACACACACAAACACACACATATATATATATATATATATATACAACGGGCTTCTTTCAGTTTCCGTCTACCAAATCCACTGGTCGGCCTGAGGCTTTAGTAAAAGACACTTGCACAAGTTGTCACGCAGTGGGATTGAACCCAGAATGATGTGGTTGGTAAGCAAGCTACTTACCACATAGTCACACATGCGTCTATATTTACTACACAGCCAAGCGACGAAAGGCTGGTAGAATCTTTAGCACGCTGGACGAGGTGCTTAGCGGTATTTCACCCGTCGCTATGTTCTGAGTTCCAATTCCGCCGAGGTCGACTTTGCCTTTCACATTTTGAGGATTGATGAAGTACCAGTTATGCACTGGGTCGATGTAATCGACTAGTCCCCTCTCCTCAAATTTTACTCCTTGTGCCTATAGTAGAAAAGATTATTATTATTACTAAGGTGGCGAAAGGCAGCGAGCTGCCAGGAGTGTTAGCACGCCGAGCAAAATTCTTCGCGACATTTCGTCCGTCTTTACATTCTGAGTTCAAATTCCGCCGAAGTCGACTTTGCTTTTCATCCCTTCTGGGTCAATGAAATAAGTACCAGTTGAGCACTGGGGTTGATGAAATCGACTAGCCCCCGCCCCCAAAATTTTATCCTCTGTGCCTGCGGCGAGCAGTATTTCGCCCGTTACTACGTCCTGAGTTCAAATTCCGCCGAGGTCGAAAAAATAAGTACCAGTTAAACACTGGGATCGATGTAATCGATTCTTTCCCTCCCCTAAAATGACTACCCTTGGGGCAAAATTTGAAACCATTATTATTATTATTATTATTATTATTATTATTATTATTATTATTATTATTGTTCAGTAGTTTTATTTTTATAACGTGCTTTCACTTCACTACCGAGCGCAGCTCTGTGCGCCTTGGGTATGTGCTGTGGTTTGCTGTGGTGCTCTTATGTTTACTGTATTGAAAGTGTTTTGCGTAGAATGTGTGCAGTACCCAGTAGTGCAATTTTCTGTATGTTATATATATTTGTATGTCCTGGTGTTTTTGTTATGTATTTGTCTGAATATTTTTTTATTATACCAAAGGCACCTACTATGATAGGAATTGTTTCTGTTTTTAGATTCCACATTGGAGTTATCTCTATTTCCAGGTCTTTGTATTTTGAAAGTTTTTCCATTTCTTTTAGAGAAACGTTGTCATCTGCTGGTATTGATACAACAATTAGAAAGCATTTTTTTTCTTCATGATCTTTGACAACTATATCTGGTCTATTTGCCTTAATTTCTCTTGTATATAGGTCCCAATGCCGATATTTACAATATACCTAGATTGTGTATTGGCATATCCCAGAGTATGGTTGCTTTCTCGTTTTCTGTGACCTTTTCTGGCGTGTGTTCATACCATCTTTTTTCTGTTGTTATTCCATAGTGTTGGCATAGCTTCCAGTGTATATAGGTCCCAGCTCTGTCGTGTCTGTGAATATATTCCTTCTTAGCCAGGACTGGGCAGCCAGAGATAATATGATTTATTGTTTCTTGTCCATCTCCACATATTCTACAGTTACTTGTTATGTTTCTTTTCATTATGTGTTTTTGGTAATTTCTGGTGGGGAGGCTTTGGTCTTGTGCAGCAATTAAAAATCCTTCAGTCTCTGCTTTGAGTCCTGAGCTTCTCAACCATTGCTGGGATTTTTCACTGTCTATTTCTTTTGCATTTAGTTTAGCCCAGTATTTACCATGTAGGGGCTTTTCTTGCCATCGTTTTATCATGGCCCGTTGCTGTTCTAGTTCCAGTTTGGATTTCATTTGTTTTATAGCTTTTGTTGTTTCTTCTTCTTCTTCTTCTTCTTCTTCTTCTTCTTCTTCTTCTTCTTCTTCTTCTTCTTCTTCTTCTTCTTCTTCTTCTTCTTCTTCTTCTTCTTCTTCTTCTTCTTCTTCTTCTTCTTCTTCTTCTTCGTATTTGTTAGGTAGATTGATTTCTTGTTTGTATTTGTCAGCTTCCTTAAATACTGAAAACAGTTTTTTGTTTTGCTCGTGTTTCGTGGCTATTTGTATTAGTTTTCCTTGCTTCTGGAGTAGGTATTTTTGCAGTCCTATGGTGATTATTTTATAATAGTTTTCTAGCTGTATAAGACCCCTACCACCTTCTGTGCGTTGTATATATAGCCTTTCTATGTCAGATTTTAGGTGGTGCATCCTATTTCCTGTCATTATTTTTCTTGTATTTCTGTCTATTTTAGATAGTTCGTTTAGTGTCCAGTTAAGGATGTTGTAGCTGTAGCTTATAACTGGGACAGCTAAAGTGTTGATACCCATTATCTTGTTTTTAGCATTGAGCTCTGTTTTTAGTATTGCTCTAACTCGTCTATAGTACTCTTTCTTTATTTTTTCTTTCATTTGTGTATATTGTATCCTATCTAGTTCATTGACTCCTAAATATTTGTATGGTTGGCTTTCGTCTAGTTCTCTTATTTCATTGGCTTTATCTAGTGTTATATTGCTACTTTTAACTAATTTTCCTCTTTTCAGGGTTGCTTTGGCACATTTTTCTAATCCGAATTTCATATCTATTTCCTTGGTAAAGCCGTGTACTGTCTGTAGTAATGTTTCTAGCTCTCTGTCGTTTTTAGCATATAATTTTAGGTCATCCATATATAGAAGGTGGCTGACTGTTTTTCCGTAGCATTTGTAACCGCATCCAGTTCTATTTAGCAATTCAGTTAAAGGTGTGAGTGCCAGGCAGAACAGGAGTGGAGAGAGCGTGTCTCCCTGGAATATTCCTCTTCTAATGGGGATGGCTTTCGTTTTCACAAGTCCCGTTTTTGTTTGGAGCTGTAGCACTGTCTGCCATTTGTTCATTGAGTGCCTTATGTATTTTGTAATAATTGGTGCCACCTTGTTTATGGCTAGTGTTTCCAGAATCCACGTGTGGGGAACACTGTCGAAAGCCTTTTGGTAGTCCACCCAAGCCATACTGAGGCCTTTCTTCTTTCTGCGGCTGTCTTCAGTTATGGCTTTATTGATCAATAATTGATCTTTACAGCCGTATGAGCCCTTGCAGCATCCCTTCTGCTCTTCTGGAAACAGATTGTTATTTTCCAGGTGCTTACTCAATCTCTGCGATATTATTGCAGTAAAGGCTTTGTAGATCGTAGGGAGACAGGTTATAGGTCTATAGTTTTGTGATTTCTCCGTTTCCGTGGATTTGGGGATTAAGATGGTTTTCCCTTTCGTGAGCCATTCAGGCATTGTCTCTGGCTCTGCTAGTATGTTGTTAAAGTTTTCTGCCAGCTTTTTATGCATTCCTGGCAAGTGTTTTAACCAGAAATTGGGGATCTTGTCGAGTCCAGGTGCCTTCCAGTTGCTTAGTCTTTGCAGTGTCTGGGTGACCTCTTCAGTTGTTATAGGGGCCCAGAATTGCTCAGGTGCTAAGTTCGTTGTTTTATTGGTCCTTTTCTGGGGTTGTTGCTTCACCGACCATATTTGTTTCCAGAATTTTTCCAGTTCTTCTGCTGTTGGTGCTGCAGTAATGTCTATTTTATTTTTACCCAGTTCTTGGTAGAGTTTTTTGGAGTTGGATTTGAACTGTTTGTTTTGTTCAAAGAAACGTTGGCGTTTCTCATACCGGCGGATCCTTTGTGCTTTGGCAAGGATGTCTTGCTTTAGTTTTTCCTTTGCCTCAGGTAAGTCATTTTCTGTAATGCTGTATTTGTACAGTATTTTTGTTTTCTTCTTGTTACTTAGTTGTGTTGATTGTTTATTGTTATTATTATTATTATTATTATTATTATTATTATTATTATTATTATTATTATTATTATTTTTATTTTTATTATTATTATTATTATTATTATTATTATTATTATTATTATTATTATTATTATTATCATTATTATTATCATTATTATTATTATTAATGAGTGAGAGAGCAGTGCATGCCATCAAAGTGACACGGGGATAAAATATTCGAAGCCCATTATGCCCATCATGACTACCCGTCTGATAAGGATACACCAGGCACATGCATCACAACCATATGTGCGCAATCATTAGCACACCGGGCAAAATACTTTGCGGCATTTCATCTGTCTGTACGTTGTATTTCAAATTCCACGTGGATCGTCTTTGCTTTTCATTCTTTCGGGTCGATAAAATAACTACAGTTGAATACTGGGGTCGATGGAATTGAATTATCTCCCCACCCCCGAAATTGCTGGTCCTGTGCCAAAATTTGAAATTATTATTTAAGACCTCGCACAATATCTAATATCGTGATGTTGTTGATTGAAGATATCTGTCCGTCAAGTCACAACAAGGACCTCATTAACGTCCAAATATTATTCTATCAGCTAATTTTGTTGAGCCACTAAGTTATGGGGGACATAATCAAACTAACACCAATAGTCAATTGGTTGAGGGATAAACACAAACATACATACATATGTGTGTGTGTGTGTGTGTAAATGAATCAAAAACGCAATAGAGGACAATAAAACATTCGGACAGATAGACGAAACAACAATTAGAAGGACAGGCATAAAAAAGACGGGTCATTCGTGGCCTTCTTTTCTCAGTCAAGTACCAGAAGTCATGACCGTTTCGGGCAGTTACATTTGAGACAGTTCGATCTGGTTGCCCTGCAAAAAGTCTAAGCTAATAGCATTAGACCCCTTTGTAAGAAAGCTAGTGTAAGCCAGCCTAAGCTAGCGTAAGCTAGTGTAAGGCAACAAAGACAAGAAAAACTGAGAACATGGTACACAAAAATACAAAAAACGGAAAATATGGTACACAATTACGAATACAAACAACAAGAAAATAACAACAGATGTCTTTCGACTGAAAATGAATCTAATTGAACTGGCGTGTATGAAGTGAAAGCGTAAAGGCAGGAACATAGGAGCTGGACATAAGTGGTGTTGACGGTCAGCAGTCAGGCCAAGAAAGAAAGATCATGGCTGGCCGGACACCGGTAACGTGGATGGAGGAGAGATGGATGGGTAGAGACAGCGGGATTGAAGGATTAGAAAAAATTCAGAGACAAAGAGAAAGGTGCAGGGGAGATAAACGAGTGGGAAATAGTGGGAGTTAAAGAAAGAGAGGGCAAAAAAAATGTGAGAGAGAGAGGGAGAGCGAGAAAAAGGAAAAAGGAAGAAAATAAGAGGACTAAAAGATAGAGTAAAAGTCGTACAAAATTTAGATATATACCTACTATTAGGAGAGCACAAGTGTGTACATACGCCGCTATATGTATATATAAATATAAAAATGGAACAAAAACGCAATAGAGGACATTAAAACATTCGGACAGATAGAAGATACAAAGGTGGACAAGAGAAGCAACAATTAGAAGGACAGGCAAAAAAAGACGGGTATGTATCTTTAAATAACGAGCTTTCACACAGTTTCCGTATTTTAAATTCACTGACAAGGCATTAATCGACCGGGCTGTGGTAGAAAACAGGTGCCGTGCTGTGGGACTGAACCGAATATCACCTGACTGCAAAGAGAGCTTCTTATGCACACAGCCATAATAATAAATTTGCAGAAAAATCATCCGAGTGGATACCGATTCCAGCAAGTGTAATAGAGCAAGCACTCTACCATCTGAGCAGTCTCCCCTGCTTTGTGTAAAATGCCTCCCAGGTGAGGAGTAGAGCCCCGGTCTACAACATGACAGGCGAGGATACTTAGCACTATATTTCCGAGGAACAATTAAAACCTAAGTTTTTGATTACAGCACTTAGGTTTCCCAACCGGTTCTTAAGTACTAACGAGGCTCGACGTTACTTAACTTCTGTGATAGAACGAGAACCGATATTTTCAAAGTGATATTGCAGTAAGTAGTGTAGGACAATTTTGAAAATATATATTTTTTTAAATCTGAATTTTATCAAACATGGTAATTTGTCCGTCACCTTTTCCAATCCATACCATTCCAACCACAAAAGTGGAGATGTCTAGTCGCCTCCGCTCTACGCATTAGTTGTCTAATGATCCTATCGGTTACTTTCGAGCTCAGGCACTTTTTTACTTCGGTTTACAAGTCGACGTACTATACAGTGTAAACATGTAAACATTCAAATATCGTTTCTATCTGTCCAAAAAAATCCTGATGCATTTCACATGGAATTTTTGACCCTCCAAACTCGTCTTTATGTATAAGTCGACCTACCTTTTTGGGCTGAAAATTCGACTTGAATGCTAGAAAATACATTAATACTAATTTCATAAAATGCTTTTGCCAAAAACGATAATCACCGTTTCATATTCTGAGGCTTTTCTAATTTAACGATTCTTCTTCTTCTTCTTCTTCTTCTTCTTATTATTATTATTATTATTATTATTATTATTATTATTATTATTATCATTATTATTATTATTATTTTTCTCCTCAATCCTTCATTCTTTTCTTTTTTATTCTTCTTTATCTTCGTCTTAGTATTTTCTTCTTTTTTTTTCATTTTCGTTTTTCATTCTTACTCTCTTTCTTCCACTTCTATTTAGCCAGGTTTTTTTTGTTTTGTTTTGTATTTTTGTCGTCATTGCCCTGCCGACGCCTCTGCTGCTGTTGTCATTATCAACATTATTGTTATGATCATCATCGTATCTTTGTTGTTATCGTCGTTGTGTTCGTAGCGACCTCCTCCTCCACCTCCTCCTCATCATTTTCGTCACAATCGCCACCCCTACCAAGAACAACAACAACAAGAACAGTTGCAGCAGCAACAACACTGCTACCACCACCAGCACCACCACTATCAGTACCACTGTCAACAAGTGTATGTAAATTATATATAGGTCTTACAAATTTTATGCTTTCGACCTCATTCACGACGCTGACCTTGTTATAAACACAAGATGAGAATGGCTGTGACATAAGGTGGTGGTGATGGTGGTGGTAGCATTTTGGTATGGGATTTTGGTATGGGATTTTGGTATGGGATTTTTTTTTTGTGGAGTGGTCATTTGTTTTTTGTTGTTTTTTCTTTTCTCTTTTCGAACAATCGTTCTCGATAATTACTTTCATAAAATGTTCACTGGTTGCTTTTGAAAACTGCACAGTTCACAAAAGAGCAGTATTATTCGCACAAAGACTATTCCAACAAACCTACCAACACAATAGGGTGTCGGCTAAAAGCCGAATAGTTAAGTGCTTGCATCCTGTCATTAGATCGCAGTAATGTCCGTTACAAGGACACACTTAACTGGATCAATGAGCCACTTCATTTATCTCTAAATATGGGTACTACTTGTAGACATTACTAATCGCTATGAACA
This sequence comes from Octopus bimaculoides, assembly GCF_046866305.1. Taxonomy (NCBI): domain Eukaryota; kingdom Metazoa; phylum Mollusca; class Cephalopoda; order Octopoda; family Octopodidae; genus Octopus; species Octopus bimaculoides. The sequence goes on along the minus strand of NC_142944.1, from coordinate 40,621,425 downwards.
TCTACGAGCATAACATTCTCGTTTTCGTGCATGGGTATCAAATCTATTTTTTCTTCCATCGCTCGAGTCAAAACGAGGTGTGATGTAGCAAAGTTCATGTTGTTTTTAAAGATGCAAACAGTACGAATGGATGAAAATCAAAGATTAATTAGCTTAATCAAAGATTAATTAGGTGTCTTTTGTTTTTTGTGTTTGTTTACAATTACTGAACCGTATTGAAAAATGATCTTATGGAATTGAAAACATTTTTTTAAAATAGCGTTAAAATGTCAGAGCTGGGAGGTTATGGTCTTGACTCCTATCAGAGTCTCCCTAACTAGTGGGAGCAAAGGTAGATATTTCCTTCATCTCAAAGGTCTTGCCCCAATACTTTCCAAAGTCAATTATAGGCTAGATAGTGCAGTCGAACCAGTTGACAGATAAAGTCTATCAACCAGTCTGTGCTATCAACTTATCAGGTCTGCTGTAATCCGTCGACTATGGTGGATGTTATGTTGCAAAATACCCAGCGTTAGGTGTAAGTCCGCGAAGTAGAAACAGTTCTGTACTCTATATTTTTTTTATCATTTTTATAATTTGCATATATTTATTCTATTATAAATGCAAAACAACACCACGGAGGAATCGATGTAAGCTTAAATAATAAGTTACAATAGGTAAACCGCGATGTGGCGAGGAACTACTGTGCCTATATATATATACATATACAGTAATCCCTCGACTATCGCGGGTGTTATGTTCAAACTCCCACCCGCGATAAGTGAAAATCCGCGAAGTAGAAACAGTACCATACTGTATATTATTTTATATTATTTTTCATAATTTGTATATATTTATTTTATTATAAATGCAAAACAACACTACAGATGAATCAACATAAGCTTAAATAATAAACCGCGATATGGCGAGGAATTAATGTACCAAGCAGCTTTGAAGTTTGGGCGTTATGCTACCAATCTTTGAGGACTACCAATCAAACTTGGACGATTGCGCTACCAGTTTACCAGCCAAATTTGAAGACTGAATAAAACAGATTGCTCCCAGGAGACAACTTTATGACAAAGAACTCTTTAAATATCTTTCTGCTCCATAACAACACCATCATCTATCAATTAGTTAATAACGAGAAAAAAATAAGGATTAATAATATAAAATTATAAATTTGCAGAAAAAGAATAACAAGGAGTTGACCACATGTAGTAAATTATAATCGAAATCATGGGAGATTAAATCAGCCCCTATGGGATTTGAACTCTGAACGACGAAATGATGATGATGATGATGATGATGATGATGACGGCGACGACGACGACGACGACGACGATGATGATGATGATGATGATGATGATGATGATGATGACATCTATAAAACTTCTGACACTCAGAAATGCAGACTCTGTGGAAAGAGTGTGGAAAATGTGACCCACTTGGTAAGTGGATGTGAGAGCCTTACACAAAAAGAATACAAGCATCGCCACAATAAAGTGTGTGTGTATCTTCCATTGGATCTGTTGCCGTAAATTCCAATATGAAGTAACAGAGGACTGGTATGAGCATATACCAAGTAAAGTAATGCAGGAGGCTGGAAAAGTAACGATACTCTGGGACTATGATTTTCAGACGGATCGTGTAACCGAACACTGTCAGCCGGTTACTGTCATATTGAGTAAGGGAGACAAATACTGTCAGATCATTGATGCAGCCATACCAAATGACATGAATGTTGTGAGTAAAGAGGTTGAAAAAAATCAACAAGTATTCTGAACTGAAAGTGGAAATGGCAAGACTGTATGGAATGCGAGAAGGTAATGTAAAAGTGATACCAGTGGTGATTGGAGCGTTGGGCTCAATCCCATTGAAACTTCAAGACTTCTTAAGGCAACTGGAAATCCCATGCAAGATTGATGTCTTACAAAAAGCAGCCTTATTGAGCACAGCGCACATCTTATGGAAAGTATTATGTCTGAGGTCCTTGTTGTGACTTGACAGATCACTAAAGACACCGGTGTTACGAAGGAATAATAATAATAAAAAGAAGAGAGAGATAGAGAGAAAGAAAGAGAATGAGAAAGAAAAAGTGAGAGTAAATGTTTGTGAATTGGCGAAAAATCCTGCAACAAGCAATGGATTATATCTTTTACTAGTCGTCTGATTTCGATGGATTTCATAAACAATCGAGCAAAGTGACTTATCCACCACAGCGTAGGATAAAATGCCTTGCGGTATTTATTACATTTCTCTACGTCCTGCGTTGAAATATCATTAAAATCGTCTCGTCGAGCCTCATCATGCTTCTGCTACTTGTAAATAGTTATAAATAACAATGACTAGCGCCGCCGCCGCCGCTGCTGCTCTTGTTATTGTTACTGCTGCTACTACTACTACTACTACTACTACTACTACTACTACTACTACTAATTGCTTATATATATTCACATAAGCACACTCATACTCATATATATATATATATATATATATATATATATATATAGAGAGAGAGAGAGAGAGAGAGAGAGAGAGAGAGAGAAAGAGACTACTTCTACTACTACTACTACTAATAATAATAATAATAATCCTTTCTTTATTAACCACAAGGGCCGACAAAAATAAGACTGGACATTACAAAACATGAAGGACAAAATGGGGTTACATAAAATGCTGTGTAAAGAGTTAATAACAATGAAAAATATAACGAAGAAAATGCCTAAAAGAGGCAGGGCAACTCTGAAATACTCATTGAGACCCACCCCCACACACACGAAAAATCCACAAGCACCACAACCACTAGGGCACTAGCCCTCTCTCCATCTCTCTCTCTCTCTCTCTCTCTCTCTCTCTCTCTTTCTCTCTCTCTCTCTCTCTCTCTCTCTCTCTCTTTCTCTCTCTCTCTCTCTCTCTCTCTCTCTCTCTCTCTCTCAGTCTTGAAAACTCAAAAGCGCATGCTCAAAGTAGACCCGTTGAGACGGACCATCTTCGCCACATTCACCGACCGACCTTTTAACAAAATTGCTGGAAGTCAGCATTTCTATCTCAATCTTCACTTTCCTTTTCAGGTGGTACTTGAAAAAGTTGATGAGGGGGTAGGCCAAAGAATAAAGTATTTGTCTTCAACCCTTTCAGTCTAGACTACCACACAACCTCTTTTGCTACAGCCACAAAACAGATGAAAATTGCCTTTCCTTGCTGGTCAAAGGAAGGCGGTGGGGCAATCTTCATGATGGAAACAGCCGACAAGCGGAGACGTCCAACACGTGACAGCAGGTGTTCGACATAAACTCATATATCAGATATGCTCGGACACTGGACAAGTGTGTGCAGAACTGTCTCGTCGATCTACGCACATCTCGTGCAGGTCCGACTGACGGCATTTCCGTGTCTATAGAATTTATCTCGAACAGGTAACCCCGCCCCTCCTGTAGCACTGCAAGGCCAGGAATTTCTGGAAGTTATCCATAGGACCCAGCCACAAAGTCCTCCGGAACAGACTAGTAAGTTGAAATGCCTTGAGTCTCTCCAAGACCGTCATTTCCTTTCACCACTAACCCTCTATACAACTCCATAGTAGAACTTTCGCAAACCGCATTGCCTGACTGGCTGAGGAGCGTGAGCGCCTACGCTTGATCCAAGATTGCAGCTCACTCAAAGAGCTGCGGGAAAGCCAATCTGACACACGGCGACCACACCTGCTTACCGTCGTCGAGGAAACACTGGATGTGTCGCAGCCTCTCCGCATGTCTGCGCCTCAATAGTCACAGCATACCCAGCCCACCGTTCATAGGGTGTTGATAGCAAATAGAACGCCTGACCAGCGAAGTCCGCCCCTTCCATAAGAGGCAGAAAAGCAAATGCTCCAGCTTGACCTGGTACGAACTGGGGCAAGGCACGACGGTGGAGCGGTAGTAAATGACTAAGGCAACATATGTATCGCCATCTCTGCCCGACCTTTCTAGGATAGCTTCCTCTCGGCCCATTTCTGGGTGAGACTGGCTACCCTGCTCGTCACCTCGCTCCAGTTGTTCTCCAGTGGGGGTCCTGTCCGAACCAGACCCCGAGTAATTTTACAGGCCTGTCCGTCCAACGTCCTACAACGTTATCGGTCGCCATGGATCTGCCTCTCGAGCTGCAGGCCCACCGACTTTTCCGGATTAATCTTTACTCCCGTTACTCCTTCGTATTCTTTCACAGTATTGCTGACCAGGTCTATGTGCTTGTCGACCGACACTATGACTGTGACGTCGACTGCGTATGCCGACACAATTCTCCCACATCCTAGTTCACGCGAGATGCCTCTCAACGACTCCAGTTTCCGAAGTAATGGCTCGGAGGTCAGTACATACAGAAGGGACGAGAGTGGGCACCCTTGACGGGCTGAATGCACGATATTGAATGGTTTTGATAGGTGGTCATTCACCCGGATTACCGAATAGATGTCGCTGTACATGGCAGCGATCCAACCGCGGAAAACCAGACTAAAACCGCCCGCCGTGAGAACAGCTGACAGATATTGATGGTCAGCCCTATCAAAGGCTTTTGACTAATCTAAATTGATCAAAGCCCCACCCATGCCAGGTTTCTTAACTACCCGGTCCATAATGTAGCACATGAAGTATAGCTTGTCGTGGGTGTACCTGTTTGGGACGGCGCATGTTTGTGCGTCTCCAACCAGTTTCTCGACGACTAGCGCCACCTCTTCACTAACAGTTTGGCCAAAATTTTAATGTCTGCATTAAGCAGTGTGTTGGGCCTAAAATTATCTAATACCTCCCTCTTGTGTGGCTCCTTTCTCGGCAGAAGTACTGCTCCTCGGCTCACAGCACACATCTTAAGGAAAGTATTATCTGTCTGAGGACCTTGTGGCGACTTGACAGATGACTAAAAGACTCTTGTGCATTTTTACCTACACTGTGTTACGAAGGAATAATAATAAATCCAACCCCAAAAAACTCTACCAAGAACTGGGTAAAAATAAAATAGACATTACTTCAGCACCAACAGCAGAAGAACTAGAGAAATTCTGGAAACAAATACGGTCGGTGAAGCAACAACCCCAAAAAAGGACCATTAAAACAACGAACTTAGCACCTGAGCAACTCTGGGCCCCTATAACAACTGAAGAGGTCACCCAGACACTGCAAAGACTAAGCAACTGGAAAGCACCTGGACACGACAAGATCCCCAATTTCTGGTTAAAACACCTGCCAGCAATGCATAAAAAGCTGGCAGAAAACTTTAACAACATAATAGCAGATCCAGAAACAATGCCTGAATGGCTCACAAAAGGGAAAACCATCTTAATCCCCAAATCCACGGAAACGGAGAAACCACAAAACTATAGACCTATAACCTGTCTCCCTACGATCTACAAAGCCTTTACTGCAATAATATCGCAGAGAGTGAGTAAACACCTGGAAAATAACAACCTGTTTCCAGAAGAGCAGAAGGGATGCTGCAAGGGCTCATACGGCTGTAAAGATCAATTATTGATCAATAAAGCCATAACTGAAGACAGCCGCAGAAAGAAGAAAGGCCTCAGTATGGCCTGGGTGGACTACCAAAAGGCTTTCGACAGTGTTCCCCACACGTGGATTCTGGAAACACTAGCCATAAACAAGGTGGCACCAATTATCATAAAATACATAGAGCACTCAATGAACAAATGGCAGACAGTGCTACAGCTCCAAACAAAAGAGGGACTTGTGAAAACGAAAGCCATCCCCATTAGAAGAAGAATATTCCAGGGAGACACGCTCTCTCCACTCCTGTTCTGCCTGGCACTCACACCTTTAACAGAATTGCTAAATAGAACTGGATGCGGTTACAAATGCTATGGAAAAACAGTCAGCCACCTTCTATATATGGATGACCTAAAATTATATGCAAAAAACGACAAAGAGCTAGAAACACTACTACAGACAGTACACGGCTTTACCAAGGAAATAGAAATGAAATTCGGATTAGAAAAATGTGCCAAAGCAACCCTGAAAAGAGGAAAATTAGTTAAAAGTAGCAATATAACACTAGATAAAGCCAATGAAATAAGAGAACTAGACGAAAGCCAGCCATATAAGTATTTAGGAGTCAATGAACTAGATAGGATACAACATACACAAATGAAAGAAAAAATAAAGAAAGAGTACTATAGACGAGTTAGATCAATACTAAAAACAGAGCTCAATGCTAAAAACAAGATAATGGGTATCAACACTTTAGCTGTCCCAGTTATAAGCTACAGCTACAACATCCTTAACTGGACACTAAACGAACTATGTAAAATAGACAGGAAAACAAGAAAAATAATGACAGGATATAGGATGCACCACCCAAAATCTGACATAGAAAGGCTATATATACAACGCACAGAAGGTGGCAGGGGTCTTATACAGCTAGAAAACTATTATAAAATAACCACCATAGGACTGCAAAAATACCTACTCCAGAAGCAAGGGAAACTAATACAAATAGCCACAAAACACGAGCAAAACAAAAAACTGTTTTCAGTATTTAAGGAAGCTGACAAATACAAACAAGAAATCAATCTACCTAACAAATACGAAGAAGAAGAAGAAGAAACAACAAAAGCTATAAAACAAATGAAATCCAAACTAAAACTAGAACAGCAACGGACCATGATAAAACGATGGCAAGAAAAGCCCCTACATGGTAAATACTGGGCTAAACTAAATGCGAAAGAAATAGACAGAGAAAAATCCCAGCAATGGCTGAGAAGCTCAGGACTCAAAGCAGAGACTGAAGGATTTTTAATTGCTGCACAAGACCAAAGCCTCCCCACCAGAAATTACCAAAAACACATAATGAAAAGAAATATAACAAGTAACTGTAGAATATGTGGAGATCGACAAGAAACAATAAATCATATTATCTCTGGCTGCCCAGTCCTGGCTAAGAAGGAATATATTCACAGACACGACAGAGCTGGGACCTATATACACTGGAATCTATGCCAACATTATGGAATAGCAACAGAAAAAAGATGGTATGAACACACGCCAGAAAAGGTCACAGAAAACGAGAAAGCAACCATACTCTGGGATATGCCAATACACACAGATAGAGAAATTAAGGCAAATAGACCAGATATAGTTGTCAAAGATCATGAAGGAAAAAAATGCCTTCTAATTGATGTTTCAATACCAGCAGATGACAACGTTTCTCTAAAAGAAATGGAAAAACTTTCAAAATACAAAGACCTGGAAATAGAGATAACTCGAATGTGGAATCTAAAAACAGAAACAATTCCTATCATAGTAGGTGCCTTAGGTATAATAAAAAAATATTCAGACAAATACATAACAAAAACACCAGGACTTACAAATATATATAACATACAGAAAATTGCACTACTGGGTACTGCACACATTCTACGCAAAACACTTTCAATACAGTAAACATAAGAGCACCACAGCAAACCACAGCACATACCCAAGGCGCACAGAGCTGCGCTCGGTAGTGAAGTGAAAGCACGTTATAAAAATAAAACTACTGAATAATAATAATAATAATAATAATAATATTAATAATTCTTTATATTGCAGGCACAAGGTCTGAAATTTGGGGGTGGGGACTAGCCCTCAATGATTCACTGGTACTTAATTTACCAACCCCGAAAGGATGGAAGGCAAAGCCGACCTCGGTAGAATTTGAACTCAGAACGTAGCGACAAATGAAATACCGCTAAGCATTTCGTCCATAGCATTTGCTATGCGAATTCTTGAGTTTAAAAGCCAAAGGAGATCAAAGGACAAAATCCCTATTAGGAACGAAGACATGAGAACTAAATTGAACCATTCAAAAGAGGGTTAGGAGTGAAATAAGAACGAAATGCAAATAAGGTACATCGTAATCAGCAAAGAACTGCTAGTAGTAAAAGCAGTGTGAGGTGAAAAAAATAATAAATAAGAAAAATAAAATAAAAAAGCAAGTTCCAACAGAGAACAAAACAATACACTTCAAGAAAGAAAAATAAATCTATAAATGACTAAACAATAAAGAAGAGCATTAGGTGTCATGATATGCCCGATACTGGTAAGAAATCTGGAGCAAAGTAGTCCAACATAAAATAAAAACAGACCGGTTGTGAAAATTTAAAAGAGAAATGGAAGATGGAATGACATAAAGAAAATATAACAATTACGGATAAGAAGATGAAAGAGATGATCAAGAAAAGCTCAAGCCCCTGGACCAGATGGCGTTCAAGGAATCTGGCTCGAAAATCTTCCAAGTATACACAGCCATATACAACAATCTGGGAAATCTCAAGATCAAGCCAGAGGGGAGTGTGGAAACCAAGACAGCAATTATTTCTGTTGTAATTGGTGCACTTGTCCACAACACGCAAAATGAGACTGAAAGAGATTAGAATTAAAACTCACTTTGTCGATCTGAAGAAAAGTACCATCCTACATTCTGCAAGAATCCTAAGAATGATTCTTTAGATTTAAGGATACTTCACAGTGCATCCACAGGAATTTCCAACAATACATTAACAGGCATAACAATGCAGCAGTGTACCTACACTGGAAAATATGCAGTAGTTATAAAATCAAGGTAAGTGAGAAGTGGTATGAACATTAATCGTACTGAAAAGAGAAGGAAACCAACAAGCTTAATATCAGAATCAACGACTGGAACGACAGGAGATGTATACTTATCGATATTACAACACTCTAAGGCGGTTAGCTGGCAGAATCGTTAGCATGCTGGGAAAATGCTTAGCGGCATTTCGTCCGTTTTTACTTTCTAAATTAAAATTCCTCCAAGCTCGATTTTACTTTTTATCCTTTCGGGGTCGATAAAATAAGTACCAGATGAACAGTAGGGTCGATCTAACCGACTTACCCACTTCCCCGAAATTGCTAGCCTTGTGCCAAAATCTGAAAACGATATTACAATACCCTGTGAAGGAAATACCTTCATACAAGTCATAGAGAAGTTGACAAAGATCAGGAGATCAAAATCAACAGGTAATAGGAAAAGTAGGACTCACGAAGAAAATAATGAGAAAGTTCACCAACCGTATACTGGACAATATCAATATCTATGTAGACCAGAAGATCGCCCTACTTGGAATAGTTCATATACTACGGAGTATTGTCAATTAAACATCTTTCCTATAACAACCATAGTTTGGATAAGGCCCTGCAGGATATAAAATAAGAAATACAAAAGGAACAATAGCAGTGTCAACAACATTAAAATAACAGTAATAATAGTATTTTTATTAGTCACATGGGCCAACTAAAATACATATAATACACGTTAAAGAACATAGTATTTATAATACGTGTGGAGCTGAATAACGTTTAATAATGACGAGACGATGGGAAGGTTCATGACGTAAGAGGGCATATTGAAAACGGGGTAAAAAAAAAGACAACAAAAAAAGAAATACCAGAAGGACATGAAGAAGTGCTACGCAACAAGGACTATACAATCAATTCCATGTAGCCATAAATAAAGTTGCTGGAGGATATAGGTGGGGATGGTTAAAGAAAGGACCACTTAAAACGAAGACTGGAAACACTATACTGTCAGCGCAAGACCAAGCTTTGGCCACAAATTGGAGGGTCAGTCTTAGAAATGAGCAAATGCCTCGGTTGAGCCGAATTTGCGATGGATTTGATTACACTATTGCCTATATAGTCCTAGACTTGACCGAAACCAGTATAAATTGGGGTGACATGATAACGTAGCAAAACTTCTGCAATGGAGACTGTGAAAAGAGTGGAGTCGGGGAGACGCAGCACATGTTACGATCACAAACCACAGAGAGTGAGCGAGTTGGAGCCTTGCAAAATCTTGTGGGATTTCCAATTCGGGCAGACCAGATACTTGAGAACAACAAACTGATGTTGCATGACCATTTAACCCACGAATAGTTATGTAGAAAACGAGTAAGTTGAAATATACGAGGAGATAACCAAAAGTAACCGGAAAAGTAATCGTCCTCGGGAGAATTTGAAATCAGGACGAAATGCCGCTAAACAGACGAAATGGCTCTAAACAGACGAAATACCGCTAAACAGACGAAATGCCGCTAAACAGACGAAATGGCGCTAAACAGACGAAATGCCGCTAAACAGACGAAATGCCGCTAAACAGACGAAATGGCGCTAAACAGACGAAATGCCGCTAAACAGACGAAATGGCGCTAAACAGACGAAATGCCGCTAAACAGACGAAATGGCGCTAAACAGACGAAATGCCGCTAAACAGACGAAATGGCGCTAAACAGACGAAATGCCGCTAAACAGACGAAATGGCGCTAAACAGACGAAATGCCGCTAAACAGACGAAATGGCGCTAAACAGACGAAATGACGCTAAACAGACGAAATGCCGCTAAACAGACGAAATGCCGCTAAACAGACGAAATGCCGCTAAACAGACGAAATGCCGCTAAACAGACGAAATGGCGCTAAACAGACGAAATGACGCTAAACAGACGAAATGGCGCTAAACAGACGAAATGCCGCTAAACAGACGAAATGCCGCTAAACAGACGAAATGCCGCTAAACAGACGAAATGGCGCTAAACAGACGAAATGACGCTAAACAGACGAAATGGCGCTAAACAGACGAAATGCCGCTAAACAGACGAAATGCCGCTAAACAGACGAAATGCCGCTAAACAGACGAAATGGCGCTAAACAGACGAAATGACGCTAAACAGACGAAATGCCGCTAAACAGACGAAATGCCGCTAAACAGACGAAATGGCGCTAAACAGACGAAATGGCGCTAAACAGACGAAATGACGCTAAACAGACGAAATGGCGCTAAACACTCTGTCAAACTCACTCGGGATTTTGCCAGCTGACCACCAGTCGTGGTTTCGGTTTCGATACAGCTGCACTTTCAGGTCAATGAAACAAGTAGCAGTCGTGTTTATAGTAGAAAGGATTATTGTCATTATTAAAAAAAGGCTGGCAGAATAGTTATCACAGCTGGCAAAATGCTTAGCACTATTCTGTCTTCTACTTATAGCCTCGGGCCAACCAAAGCCTTGTGAGTGTATTTGGTAGACTGAAACTGAAAGACACCCGTTGGTGTGTATACATATATAACTATGTAAAGGTATATGCGCCAAACCACAAGTGTGAGTATACTTACATCTTTGTGGCTGTTTACTTGAGCGAATGTACATGCGCCATACAAGCTACGAAAGGGTGTTTATACATCCATATCCGTTAATGGTTGCATTTAACACTTTTTTCGTTGTGTTGAGTGTTGGCTTCTTTTTTGCATCTGTTATTTTATTATTAATTTTCTATATAAATGGAGCTATATCCTTTAATATGCTGCGTTTCTTCACAAGAAGTGAAAAGATACATTGCGGAACTGATATTTCAACGAATTGTATCTGTTTATCACCCGAGGAGACACATCTGCACCGTCGGATGCTCCTGATCCAGTTGTTAAGTATCCCACGCGTGAAGGATCAATGCTGAGTGTGTCGAAACAATTGTAGTGGTTAATAAAAACTCTCGTATTTTCCATCTTCCGTTTCTCATTAACTAGATATATGCATGTATGTATGTATGTCTCTGTGTATGTGTCTGTTCTTGTCCCTCCCCCCATCACCGCTTGACAACCGGTGTTGATGTGTTTGCATCCCCGTAACTAAGCGGTTCAGCAAAAGACACTGACAGAAGACTAGACTTTAAAATAAGTCATGGTATCTATTTGTTCGACTAGAAAAACCCTTCAAGGTGTTGCTCCAGCATGACCGAAGTCAAATAACTGAAACAAGTAAAAGGCTAAAGGAATAAAATAATGTGTGTGTGTGTGTGTGTGTATGTGTGTGTGCGTGTTTGTGTGTTCTTGTAAAAAATAGGCGTAACCCCATTTTGTCCTTCATGTTTTGTAATGTCCAGTCTTATTGTAAGCTTTTAAGAGAAATTTAATTGACAAAACAGGTCTAACATTTCATTTAAATCTACTAAATCTTTTTCACTTCTATAACGTAACTGGTTTTATTCATGTGTCTGGACTTTTCAGCTAAATATGTTTATACTATTCACAATACATTCATTTTTGTAGCTGTATAGAGAACTTTATTTATAGTGGTTGCAAAACATCAAGGGAATTGTTTTGTAGCTGGACAAAGAACTAGGTATTAGGTTACAAAAAAAAAAGAGAGTATATTGCTCTTAAAGCGTGAGGTATAGAAGAAGTGAGCTAGGAATTTCAGAGGTTACTTAAGATTTTAAAACAAAAGGCTTCCCTAGATAGAGAGGATATGCTTTTTAAACAATAAGATAGTGAGTGATAGGAATTTCAGTCTCTCGCTAGATTTTTAAGCGCAGTCCTAGATCTTTTATAGTTTACTTGTTTTAGTCATCAGACGGCATCGCTTAAAGAGTTTTTAGTCGAACGAATCGACCCCAGCTTCTATTCATTTTTAAGCTTGTTCTTTAATCTATCGGTCTCTTTTCTCGAACCGCTAAGTTACAGGAGCTCGGACAAACCAACAGCAATTGTCAAGCGGCGGTGGTGGACAAGCACACACACATACACACATACACACATACACACATACACACATACAGACACATACACACATACACACGCATACACACACATACACACATACACGTGTGTGTGTGTGTGTGTGTGTGTGTGTGTGTGTGTGTGTGTGTGTGTGTGTGCGTGTGCTTGTGTGTTTGTCTGTATACAATGGCCTTCTTTCAGTTTTCGTCTACCAGATACACTCAGAAGGGTTTGGTTGGCCCGAGGCAATAGTGGAAGGCACTTGCCCAAGATGCCACGCAGTAGGACTAAAACCGGAACCATGTGGTGAGGATGCACAGTCACACTTGCGCCTATTCTTTCATATAAGGAGTGGCCATATATATGTATATATATATAAAATATATATATATGTAGATGTGTATGTATATATATGGGAGAGTGTAAGGAATTGGATGGAGTGGAGTGGGAAGGTAGAGTAGGAGTGTATTGAGGTGTGGTGGGATGAGCTTATGAGGGGGTGTTGACGATGAAGGGGGAAGGGGAAGGTGGATGTAAGAGAGGGGGAAGGTGGGTATGGGAGGGGAGAGAAAGAGAGGAAGAGAGGAGAGAGGGTGGGTATAAGAGAGGGAAGGTGGATGTGAGAGAGGGGGAAGGTGGGTATGGGGGAGAAAGAGAGGAAGAGAAAGAGAGGAAGAGAGAAGAGAGTGAGAGAGAGAAGAGAGTGAGAGAGAGAAGAGAGTGAGAGAGAGAAGAGAGTGAGAGAGTAAGGGTGAGAGAGTAAGAGTGTAGAGAGTAAGAGTGAGAGAGAGTGAGAGAGAGGGAAAGAGAGAAGAGAGTGAGAGAGTAAGAGAGTAAGAGTGTAGAGAGTAAGAGTGAGAGAGGGGGAGTACGAGAGAAGAGAGTGAGAGAGAGTAAGAGAGAGGAGAGAAAGAGTAGGGGTGAAGAGAAGTGGGAGTGAAGAGAAGTAGGAAGAGAAGTTGGAGTGAAGAGAAGTAGGAGTGAAGAGAAGTAGGAGTGAAGAGAAGTAGGAAGAGAAGTGGGAAGAGAAGTAGGAGTGAAGAGAGGTGAAGAGACGTACAAAGAAGTAGGAGTCGGAGCAGGAGGGGAGGTGGGGGAGGGGAGAGATGGGTGGTAGGAGGGAGGGTGGGGGAGAGAGACAGGAGGAGGGGGTTAGATGAAGAGGGGAGGGGAGTTGAGCCCATGTGGGGCAAAGGAGCGAAGAGAGAAGATTAATCCCTGTTCACGGCGCAAACGGGAGTTCGGATGGCCCTGTGCATGGACAATCCAAACGCGGACAGGTGTTGCTGCAAGGAGTGGCCGGCAGAACGGAAGTGGCGTGACACCGGGGTGTCATTACCAACGTTGATGTCTCGGAGGTGTTCCGCGAATCGGTCGGCCAGGCGGCGCCCCGTTTGTCCGATGTACAGAGAATGGCAGAGAGAGCAGGAGATGCAATAGATGATGTTGGTAGAAGTGCAGGTGAAGGAGTCGGTGATGCGATAGGGTCGGTGATGGGTGCTGGTGAGGAGGGTGGTGTTGGAGAGGTAAGGGCAAGTGCGGCAGCGTGGGCGGGAGCAAGGGAACGAGCCAGGCTGGGAGGTTGGGTTGGGGAAGAAGCTGTGGACCAAGAGGTCCCGTAGGTTGTGGGCTAGTTTGAAGAAGAGGAAGGGGTCGATTAGGGAAGATGTGGGAGGTGGAGGGGTCGGACTGGAGGCGCCGAAAAGCTCGGAGAATGGAGCGTTGGAGGGGTAGGGTGGTGGGATGGTAGGTGAGGGGAAAAGGGAGGCGGGAAACGGCAGGGCGGGTTCGGGGGGAGAGAGCAGATGCACGGTCCACAGAACGTGCTCTGGCAAGGGCGGTGTGGATGGTGGTGGGTGGATATCCACGCAGGTTAAAGTGGTGAGCCATATATATATATATATAGATAGATATATTCTTTTATTCTTTTATGTATATGTAAGGGACGACCGTGCGAACTCAAAAAGGAGAAATGGTGACGAATGGAAAAACAGGACTCCTTTTATTTAAACGCGTCACACGGTCGAACTCAAAATATATATATCAAATGATGATATACAAGATATGTTATACTACGATAACATAGATGACCAGCAATGGAAGACCACAACCGTATTAGATGAATAACAGAGATATTTATTGTGGCGTTAAAGTGTATGTCTGTGTGAGAGTGTGAATGCGACATATAATAACATAATCAAAGACAGGCCGTCGTACAAAGAAAAGTGTGTATGTGAGTGATACATGTGTGTATGAGTGTTTACAGCAAATAGAAAGAGTCAATAACATGTGAGCAATTATACCAGATCTTTAGTACACTATAGGAAAAGTTCTGTATGTGAAAGTGAGTTGGCTGAGTGTGGCAGTGCTGATCACTAGTTGTGATGTCGTGGCATCGATGCCGGGCCGTGATTCTTGTTATACAGATGTTCGTCGCTGGCTGAGAATTTCTTGTCTGTTTATTTACCGTGGTGAAGCTGAGTCACCTAACAGAATCGAAGAGAGAGATGTGCCGCGGAGGTTTGGTTTGGTGTACATAGAAAGTCGTGTAGACGCTGGTGGAGATTGTTGCTGGTTAGTAGTAATCGTGTTGGTCATGACGATGATGCTGGATAGTAGTAGTAGACTCTTGTTGCTGATGTGGCGACGGCGGAGGTCATCGTTGGCTGGACGAAGCTGTTGAAGTGGTCGCTGGAACTGCTGCTGCTGTCGTGTGGTACACGGAACAGATCTCAAAGAGAAGCTGGACCGAGACAATTTGTGGGGTATGAGTTAATCTATATATAGCGTTAAGAGGGCTCCAAATGCCTTCAGAATTTTACTCTATCACGTGACCTTATTAGGGGCCGTGATTGGTCAGTTTGCGTTCTGGCGGGAAAGGTTCGAAGAAGTTGCCGATTCGAATAATAATCAGTCACGTGATGACAAGGAATGGGTTCTCTACTACGCTCGCATTTATTTATATTTAAATGAGAAGATTGTATGTAATGGCGATAGTAGTTTTGTATCTAGTGACGATAGGTAGTTTCACTACACTAACCTCGCACCAGTCGGTTTGTCGAAGGCAAACAGACGAAATAAGGAAAAAAAAATTGTAGTGAAAAAGACTTATAGAACGGTTGGTCTATTACTGGCATTTTGTCACCATTTTTGGAAAAGTTATGTGAACTTTTCTTCACGTTTGGCTGTACAGATCAGAAGGGCTGTATGAACGAATCAACGTCAGGGGTCACCAATTGTAAGGGAAACTGTGTGAACAGGCTCGCGTTGACTGTACTAAGCTGTTGAAGTGGTTGCTGGAACTGCTGCTGCTGTCGTGTGGTACAGACAGACAGACAGACAGATAGATAGATAGATAGATAGATAGATAGATAGATAGATAGATAGATAGATAGATAGATAGATAGATATGAAAATGTATGTAAATTTATACATGTGCATGTATATATGTACGCATATATACTCTTTACTCTTTTACTCTTTTACTTGTTTCAGTCATTTCACTGTGGCCATGCTGGAGCACCGCCTTTAGTCGAGCGTATCGACCCCAGGACTTATTCTTTGTAAGCCTAGTACTTATTCTATCGCTACCTTTTGCCGAACCGCTAAGTTACGGGGACGTAAACACACCAGCATCGGTTGTCAAGCGACGTTGGGAGGACAAACACAGACACGCAAACACACACACACACACACACACACACACACACACACTCACACACACACACACACACACACACACACACACACACACACACACACACACACACACATATATATATATATATATATACGACGGGCTTCTTTCAGTTTCTTGTCTACCAAATCCACTCACAAGGCTTTCGTCGTCCCGAGACTATAGTAGAAGACACTTGCCCAAGGTGCCACGCAGTGGGACTGAATCTGGAACCATGTGGTTCAAAATATGTGTGTGTATACACAAATATGTATGTATACAAATATATACGTGTGTACATAAATTTATGTATCTGTGTGTGGGCACTGTCTTCATACACACACACACACACACACACACACACACACACACACACACATATACAAACACGTTTGTATAGACATGTATAAAATGGTACGTGTATATATGTATGTATGTATGTATGCATGTATGTGTGTGTGTGTGTATGTGTGTGTGTGTGTGTGTGTGTGTGTGTGTGTGTGTGTGTGTGTGTACGGATGTATGTCTGTATGTATATATGTATGTGTGTATATGTGTATAAATAAATATGTGTTGTTTTTCATAAGCGTATGACAAACAATTACGCGTTCGTGGGACAAAACTATCTTGCTAGTTATCTCCCTTCCACGCTAAAGTTTCTCCCTTAAACAAAATTCTCACAGAAGAAAGAGATAAAAAAAATCAACGCAAAAGGAACAACAAAAGAAAATATTTGTATGTTTACGTCCGAGCGTGATGCAATTCAATTGTTGAAATCAATAAAGTAATAAATAACAAAAGTATGAAGCTAGAATACATACATGGTACACAGGTTGGAACATTATATGGTATTTCCTTAATCAGATATTAACTAATTAATCTTGAAAAGACTTATTAGTTACAAAACTTCTCTTATCTATACCTCCTCTTCCAATTAGCGCCGCTGCGTAACACTGATACTTATAAGAAAATATCCGGTTATTTGAAGTTCCTAATCAAGAAGTAAATCGCTTTAGTCTGGGTATTTTCTCCTCTCCCTCTCCCTCTCATCCTCTCTCTCCTCTCTCCATTACTGTCTCTCTTTTTGTCTGTCACTTTCTGTCCCACCTTTCTCCGCCCTTCTCCCCCCTCTCTCTCTTTCTCTCTTTCTCTTACCCTCTCACTCTCACTGCATACATACATTCCAGTCACGAAAGCTTACTTGTCAAACGTCGTTGCATGCGGTACCCACATCCGTAGTAGCTTAATGTAACTATACGTCCGTGTGATTGATTACCTAACAGTGGATTTTAATTGTGAAATAAAACAGTTTCCAGCCTGGAATAAATTAATTGACTGTGCATCACAGTCTCCCTAACTTCTAAATGACTGCGTAAAACATCGAATGTAGCACACATCATAGTTTTCTAAAAAAGATTTTAAGGGTTATTCTGTCACACAATATCTACCTTGTTGTCTACTTCCATTCTCACCTGGAATTTTTTTTCTTCCTTCAATCTTTTGTATTTCTAGAAATCTTTTCACTGTCTTTTTATGCACATGTCTGCTTATTCTCTGAATATTTCTTTATCTCTTTATCTCTCTTTCTCTCCCTCTCTCCCTCTCCCTCTCTCTCTCTCTAACTGTATACACACACACATGCACACACGCACACACACACACACAGGCACGAACACGCACACACAGCTACGCGCACACATGCACATATACATACAAATATATATATATATATATATATATATATATATATATATATATATATTATACCTATCCATCTATCTATCTATACATATATACATATATATATATATATATATATATATATATATATATATATATATATATATATATATATATATATATATATATACATATACGAAGCTTCCTTCCCAACCACATATGGTTCTGGGTTCAGTCCCACTGAGTGGCAGCTTGGGCAAATGTCTCGTGATTGAATTTGGTAGACGGAAACTGAAAGAAACCCGTCTTATATATTTATATATATATATATATATATATATATATATATATATATATATATATATATATATATATATGTATGTATGTATGTATGTATGTATATGTTTGTGTCTATGTTTATTCCCACACCGTCGCTTGACAACCGATGTTGGTGTGTTTGTGTCCCCGTGACCTAGCGGTTCGACAAAAGTGTTGTCTTAAATAGACCTATTCACAATGTATGTGAATATACACGTATGTGTGTTGTGCGTGTGTGTGTGTGTGTATGTGTCTCTGTGTGTGTACGTATGTATATGTATGTATATATGTATATTTATCTATCTATCTATCTATCTATCTATCTATATATATATATATATATATATATATATATATATATATATATATATATATAAATATATATATATATATATATATATATATATATATTGTTATCTATAAAAGGCAGATTTTCTGTGTGTGTGTGTGTATGTTTGAAATTCATACATTTACACAATTCCAAATTTCTTGGATTAAAGAATCGCAATTAATATTCTAAATACAATTTGTTAGGTCACTGCGTCATTTTTTCACTCAAAAAAATTACTAATAACGAAATTGCCGTCCTAGCTCCTGATGAAGCAATTGCTGGTGATCTGTTGCTACAGAGTTCTGCCAGAACTGTATCAGATTGGGCAGTAGATGTTGATGCACCATTTTGCATTATGTTCAAAGTAGCTTCTGGAATGTGGTGAATTGCTGCAGTCTGTTGCTGTCTTTTTAAACCGGTTGCTTTCTTTCCTCACCAAGCTGTCTTGTTTGGAGGCATAATCTATGTACATATTAAAGAGAACAACAAAAGTTATAACAGATAGCAGGGTCGGTAGTTTTCACATTTCGGTAATTTTTCAGATTAACACCCGCACGATTACGTAACCGTAACCTTAAAACCCTAACCCTGACCCTAAAACGGTAATCGTTACACTAACCCTCATCGTAACACTAACCGTAACCCTAAAACCGTAACCCTGACCCAAAAACCATAACCTTAACACCCTAGTGAAAATCGTGCAGGTGTTATGAAAAATTACCCACATTTGTAATGAAGTTCACTGATTTGCAATGTGTTGTCCATAAGCTCCGTAGTTTGTACATTTACAAAACGTTAACGAACATGAGTTATCTTGTAGTGAATGCTTGTGTGTACGTGCGCGTGTATGCGTTTGAGAGAGTGAGAAAAGAGGGAGAGAGGAAAAGAGAGAGAGGGAGAGAGGAAAAGAGAGAGAGGGAGAGAGGAAAAGAGAGAGAGGGAGAGAGGAAAAGAGAGAGAGGGAGAGAGGAAAAGAGAGAGAGGGGGGAAAAGGAATAGAGAACGGAGCAATGAAGAAAGAGAAAGAGAGGAAAGGAGAACGGAAGACAGTTATAAAATATCAATGCGTGCGCATGTTTATATAAGAAACACACAGAAACAAAATCTTATATCTATAATGTTGATGTGTATATGTGTTTACGTGTATGTTGTTGTCACAGATCACGTATGTGTGGTCGTGTGTGTCTTTACATTCTATGTTATGAAAAATATGTTAGAGGTAGAGGGATAGAAGAAAGCTATTAAATGGGAGAGAGGAAGAAGAACGAAGTAAGAGTGAAAAGGTAGAAGGAAAGAATAGTCTTAAAGCAAGTTAATCTATGACTTTGTATGTATCACTTTCTCTCTCTCTCTCTCTCTCTCTCTCTCTCTCTCTCTCTCTCTCTCTCTCTCTCTCTCTCTCTTTCTCTCTCTCTCTCTCTCTCTTTTACTCTTACTCTGTATATTATATGTTGAGCGCGTGATCGATGTGTAAGAACGCCGATACAGGTAGAAGGGAAGAAATAAAATGTTGCTAGAAACAACAGCTAAATCTCCCTTAAATCACACAAAGTAAACGGAATTTAAAAAATTTAATTACTGCACTGGAAAGTTCACATCGAGAAAATTCCATTGATGTAAAAATTTGTACGAAAAAGTAGAAAATGTGGATTTCTATAAACTTTTAAAAAGGCTTCACACAGATACAGAACTTCAGCATTATATATTAAGATGGGCAGCACACACACACACACACACACACACACACTAAATTTAAAAAATGACAGGTATTTGTATATATGTGTGTATTAATGTGTATTCTGTGTGTCTCTCTCTATATATATATGGTAGTAATTAAATGTGTTTTAAGAAAGATATTCAAAAAATTCAGTTTGTAGGGAATAAATGTTTGACTGTCAATCGTATTTGGAAGAGACTGACAGGTATTTGTATGTATGTGTGTATTTGTACATATGTATGTATGAGTGTGTATTCAAAAATATCTATATTTACACTTAAAAGTTGGTTTTCACACTCAGCCCTGTTCTGCAGAATCAGTGTAGCGACGGGAGGTTCGTGCCCATCTCTACGTTCTGAGTTCAAATTCCGCCGAAGTCGACTTTGCCTTTCATCCTTTCGGGGTCTAAAAAATAAGTACCAGTTGAACACAGGGGTCGATATAATCGACTATTCTCCACCTGCCCCAAGCCGCCATTGTGGGAAAAATTGTAAGTAATAATAATAATAATAATAATAATAATAATAATAATAATAATAATAATAATAATAATAATAATGACGTCTGCCGATCAAACTCCCAACCCACAACTAAGTATTAAGTGTATATATATATATGAGCAACACACACACACACACACACACACACACACACACACACACACACACACACACACACACACACTAAATAAAAAAAATGTTAGTAAGTAAAAGTGTTTTAATAAAGATTGTTAAATTTTCAGATTAATACCGGCACGATTTTCACTACAGTGTTAGGGTTAGGGTTAGGACTAAAAAGTGGAAAATGCGGATTTCTATAAACTTTTAAAAAGGCTTCACAGATACAGAACTTCAGCATTATATATGAAGATGGGCAACACACACACACACACACACACACACACACACACACACACACTAAATAAAAAAGAAATGACAGGTATTTGTATGTATGTGTGTATTAATGTGCATTCTGTGTGTATATATATATGGTAGTAAGTAAATGTGTTTTAAGAAAGATATTCAAAAAATTCAGTTTGTAGGGAATAAATGTTTGACTGTCAATCGTATTTGGAAGAGAGTGACAGGTATTTGTATGTATGTGTTTATTTGTACGTATGTATGTATGAGTGTGTATTCAAAAATATCTATATTTACACTTAAAAGTTGGTTTTCACACTCAGCCCTGTTCTGCAGAATCAGTGTAGCGACGGGAGGTTTGTACCCATCTCTACGTTCTGAGTTCAAATTCCGCCGAAGTCGACTTTGCCTTTCACCCTTTCGGGGTCTAAAAAATAAGTACCAGTTGAACACAGGGGTCGATATAATCGACTATTCTCCACCTGCCCGAAGCTGCCCTTGTGAGAAAAATTAAAAATAATAATAATAATAATAATGTCCTCTGCCGATGAAAGTCCCAACCCACAACTAAGTCTTAAGTGTATATATATATACATATATATATGGGCAACACACACACACACACACTAAATAAAAAATGTTAGTAAGTAAAAGTGTATTAAAAAAGATTGTTAAATTTTCAGATTAACACCGGCATGATTTTCACTACAGTGTTAGAGTTGGGGTTTTAGGGTCAGGGTTGGGGTTAGGGAGGTAATCGTGCGGGTGTTAATCTCAAGATTTACGAAAAGATTTTCCAAAAAACTCACAGTTTGTAGGGAATAAATGTTTGTCGATCGTATTTAAAAAAGATGTATGACTGGTGAAGGACGAGTTAGAAATAACTTACAATTCCCGCCAATTAGAATGAGGTATGTATGTATATATGTATGTATGTATATATGTATGTCGTATTAAAATGAAACCATTAAAGTGAAACTATCTCTCATTGCACTATCAAAATGTGATTGTTTCAGTTTTGATACTGAAATGGTTTTCTGTTACGGTCAATGTTTCTCCTTCCTTTCTTTTTGTATTTGTTGTTGGATTGTTCGTAAAGTTTTTCTAAGCACTGTAAAAGAACTCGGAAGGTTGGACCACCAACCAGGCCAATCGAAATACCCTTAAAGCCAAGAACTTTTCAGCACTCCCTCGTGGCTGTGTTGTATGAAGGCACAGGTGTGGCTGTGTGCTAGGAAGCTTGCTTC
This sequence comes from Octopus bimaculoides, assembly GCF_046866305.1. Taxonomy (NCBI): domain Eukaryota; kingdom Metazoa; phylum Mollusca; class Cephalopoda; order Octopoda; family Octopodidae; genus Octopus; species Octopus bimaculoides. Next base: position 40,599,087 of record NC_142944.1, on the reverse strand, counting down.
TGAACGACATGATTCCAGGTTCAATGAACTTGTGTGGCACCTTGGGCATGTCTTCTACTATAGCCTCGAGCCGATCAAAGCCATGTTGTGGAGTTGGTAGACGGAAACTGAAAGAAGCCCGTCGTATATATGTATATATACGTGTGTGTGTGTGTGTATCAGTGTCTATGTGTGTGTCTACATGTCTGTGTTTGTCCGACCACAGTTTGACAAGTAATGTTGGTGTGTTTACCTTCCTGTAACTTCAGTTCAGCAAAAAAGACCGATGAAGTTAGTACCAGGCTCAAGAAAATATAAGTACCGGGGTCGTTCATTCGACTAAAACTTCTTCAAATCTGTGCTCGGCCTCAGTCTAATGGCTGAAACAAGTAAAAGATGTGTGTGTGTGTGTGTGTGTGTGTGTGTGTGTGTGTGTGTGTGTGTGTGTGTGTGTGTGTGTGCGTGCGTGCGTGTGTGCGCGCGTGCGTGTGCGCGCGTGCGCGCGTGTTTGCGTATGTATGTATATTTTGGTGTAAGTGTATTCAAATATATATATATGTATGCATGTCTGTCTGTCTGTATGTATGTATGTATATATATATATATATATATATATATATATATATATATATATATATATATATATATATATATATATATATACATATATATATATATGTTGTTGTACTTGGGGATGGTCATATTGCCATATTGCCAGTTTAGCCAATAAAAACACATGCACTGTATATTTGGTGTTAATTTGCTTCAGCTTTATATTACATTACATTACATTAATCCTATTTCGGCCAGAGTTCTTTCGTCACACTTCTGTGACCTCATCAGTGGTCCTTTGCTTTCTTCTTTCTTATGTGTATCCCACCTTGCTAACGATCAGCCATTTTGTATTTGGTATTCCTATTGCATGTGTCTACGCATGCGTATCCCTCAATGTGTGTCTATGTTTTTGTAAGTGCATGCGTGTGTATGGGGAGTTCCTGTATTATCTATATCCTCTGTTAATACATGTTCGTTTATTTTTGTTTTTATTTATTTATTTGTTCACGTGTTTATACCTACTTCTTTTTCTTTTATTTTTTGTATTTAATTTAATTTTGTTAACGTATGTAGTATTTAATTCCATTTGTTTATCTATGTATTGTATTATATTTTGTTCATATTGTTATTGGTTTATGGGGAATTTATTGTCATATGTTGTGGTTTGTTAGGGGTGTGTGTTAGTGTTCCATTCCAGTTTCCTATTCAGGCTAGGTTTATCTTCTATTATGTGTGTAGCTTCTGTAATTTGTCTAAGTGCTGCGTTTGTGCTATGTGTGGATAAGATTTTAATTTCTATGTTGTTGAGTGAGCCTCTGTGTTCTTGCTCAGCGTGCTGGTACAGAACTGATGAGCTCTTCTCTTCCTCAAGTTCCCTCCAATGTCAATTTACCCGCTCTCCTATGTTCCGTGCTGTTTCACCTACATACGTCGTTGTTTTGTTACTGCATCGTCTCTCTGTACATCTTATACTATAGACCACATTTCTGGTTTTACAGTTTGTTTGTGGGCTAAATCTACATACAGTATACATATATATATATATATATATATATATATATATATATATATATATATATATATATATATATATATATACATATATATATATATATATATTCTACTAAAATCTTCTTCAAGGCAATGCTCGGTCGCAGTCTAATGGCTATTAGTTTAGTGACAATTATAATTCTCACTTTTGGTGAAACATTGCAAACTGTTGTTTATATTAAATATACATATATATATAATATGAAACTAGCACGATCAGAAATGAGAGCTAAGGTCTCAATTCAACCGCCATAACGCACCTAAATCATATAAAAAAATAACAGTATGCGAGGAAACGGGCAAAGAATTAAAAAGCATACCTATAAAGATTATGTTGTTCAGATGCTCTTATACCATGATTTCGGGTATTGGCTCGTGAGCCTTAACCCTCATCAGTATGAGTCACTTGGCAAGAAATTCTAAATCCGTTATAAATCCATTAGTGCTCTGGTTTGTTTAGTGCCAAAAACCAGCAACGGATGGTGCTAAATATTTATGAGCAAAAGACATTCAAATGTTTACATTCGAAATGCAATGTTACTATTGTTGATACCGTCTATGGCAAATATTTTTAATTGATAATATTAACAGCAGTAGCATAGTTTACAGGTTTAATTGCATTATAAGCTACAAAATATAAAATTAGCACGAAGCTTTAAGGATGCAGTGAGCATCAACCTATTCAGAAATGAGAGCTAAGGTCTCAATTCAACCGCCATAACGCACCAAAATCATAGAAAATAACATATATATATGTAATTAATATAAACAGCAGTTTGCAATGTTTCACCAAGAGGGATATATGCATCTATATAAGTAGTGGGGGAGCATCATAATAGCCATGTGTTGAGAGGAATTCTTTGGGGTTTGAATAGTTCACCTCTGGAAACATGTGTGTTTCGTTCATCATTCTTAGACAAACCTTATTCTGAGATCTGTTGAGCGGGATTGGGCTACTCGACCTGAAGAAAACTCTAACTGAGCCCCACCTGAAAGGTCATGCGCTATTTATCTTGATATGCGATCACCATATCGCTCCCATGTGATTGTGATGCATGTGCCTGGTGTACCTTTATCAGACAGGTAATCATGATGGGTATATTGGGCTTTGTATATTTGTACCTCACTGTCACTTTGATGGCATACACTGCTCTCTCACTCAATAATAATAATGATAATAATAATAATAATAATAATAATAATAATAATAATAATAATAATAATAATAATAATAATAATAATAATAATAATAATAATAATAATAATAATAATAATAATAATAATAATAATAATAATAATAATAATAATAAAAAGAAAAATTAGCTAGCAGATGGGAACAGAAACCTCTGCATAGCAAGTATGTGGCTCGTAGCAAACAAGTTGATGTCGACCAGAAACGCACGCATCAGTGGTTACGAAGTTCAGGGCTAAAAGCAGAGATTGAAGGTTTCATATTGGCTGCTCAAGACTAAAGCTTATTAACTCGGAACTACCAAGCCAATGTGATAAAAAATGGAGTTGACCCAAAATGCCGATTTTGTAACGATGCGATTGAAACTATAGACCACCTAATCTCAGGGTGTAGTCTTAGCACCTGTAGAATATAAAGCAAGACACGACAATATGTCAACACTATAAAATCAAAACTGACAAATGGTATAAACACCATCCTGAAGCTGTGACTGAGGGAGAAAATGTATCGATTCTCTGGGACTTCCCCGTACATACTGACAAGGCTATAAAAGCTAGTAAACCGGATATTATTATAAAAGATCAGACAAAGAAAACGTGTTTATTAATTGACATGAGTATTCCCTCTGATCATAATATAGCGGCGAAAGAATTTGACAAGATCAGTAAATATAAAGACTTGCTAATAGAAATTGAAAAAATGTGGCACCTCAAGGCGACTACCATACCAGTGATTGTAGGATCTCTAGGAATGATAAAAAAAAAAGGTACTGAAACGTATTTGAAAATGATACCAGGCTTACCATCGTGCTAACTGGAACGACTCATGTACTGAGAAGATCATTATCGCTGTGAAAACAACATCCATTCATGAATTAAAAAAAAATTTTTTTTCTTAAATACATGTTTTACCTGTGAATTTGCGTGTGTAAACTGGGAATGCATACAACGAGTTGTACGGAAAATACTCGGCGAGAAATGGAAGAAAATTTGAAGAAAGAAGAAAAAAACAACAACATAATGATGATAATAATAATAATAATAATAATAATAATAATAATAATAATAATAATAATAATAATAAAGCAAGAAAGTATCTTACTCAGTAACAAAACAGGCAAAGGAATATCTAAGTGAATTCCAATTGCAACAAATTCAAGAATTAGACGAACTAGAAACACCTACAGAAAAAGCTAAGCGCTTGAAAACCCGTGCTAAAATTGCTGCCTTAGCTATTATGACTGAAAAATGGCATGGAAAACCTCTCAATGGCAAATACCCAAAGAGAGCGAATAATGCAGATATTGACAAAGCCCTTACCCACCAATGGTTAATGGCCTCTGGATTGAAATCAGAAACAGAGGGGTTTATCATAGCAGCCCAAGATCAATGCCTACCTACAAAGAACTACCAGGCCAACATATTAAAGAACGGCAGCTCCCCATTATGTCGTATATGCCAACAACAAAATGAGACCATCGATCATGTTGTCTCCATGTGCAGTCTGCTTGCGCCTACAGAGTATCTCAACAGGCATGATAGAGCTGCACAATATATTCACTGGGTAATATGCAAAAACCTGGACTTGCCCCATGATAAAAACTGGTGGGAACACAAACCACCCCCAGTACTTGAAAATGATCACATTGCACTCCTCTGGAACTTCACCATTCAAACTGACAGAAAGATAGACGCAAATAGGCCAGACATCATACTGAAAGACTTCAGACAAAAATCATGCCTCCTCATTGATATGACTGTCCCAATTGATATAAACGTATCTGTCAAGACCTACCAAAAACTGAGCAAATATAAAGATCTTGAAATAGAAATTAGCAAAATGTGGAATCTGAAGACGAAAACAATACCTATTGTCATAGGTGCCCTGGGAATGACAGCGAAACGGGCTGATTACTACCTAGCTCAGATACCAGGAAACCCCAAAATGGCTGAAGTCCAAAAGATAGTGCTCATGGGAACTGCCCATATCCTACGTAAAATACTGTCTATGTGATCTCAAATTTTAAAGCAAACATAATTTTCTTATGGTTTCTTAAACATTCACTTGAACAAAACTGTACAAATCCAAATATATGGTACCCTAGGCATAACACCTACATGAACTTCTAACTTGTTGTCTCTTGAGGTCTCTGGGTGAGACTTGGATCCAACTTGTACAAATGCAAAACAAAAGTCAAACATAAAATAATAATAATAATAATAAAAGGCTTTCGACAGTGTTCCCCACACGTGGATTCTGGAAACACTAGCCATAAACAAGGTGGCACCAATTATCATAAAATACATAGAGCACTCAATGAACAAATGGCAGACAGTGCTACAGCTCCAAACAAAAGAGGGACTTGTGAAAACGAAAGCCATCCCCATTAGAAGAGGAATATTCCAGGGAAACACGCTCTCTCCACTCCTGTTCTGCCTGGCACTCACACCTCTAACAGAATTGCTAAATAGAACTGGATGCGGTTACAAATGCTATGGAAAAACAGTCAGCCACCTTCTATATATGGATGACCTAAAATTATATGCAAAAAACGACAAAGAGCTAGAAACACTACTACAGACAGTACACGGCTTTACCAAGGAAATAGAAATGAAATTCGGATTAGAAAAATGTGCCAAAGCAACCCTGAAAAGAGGAAAATTAGTTAAAAGTAGCAATATAACACTAGATAAAGCCAATGAAATAAGAGAACTAGACGAAAGCCAACCATATAAGTATTTAGGAGTCAATGAACTAGATAGGATACAACATACACAAATGAAAGAAAAAATAAAGAAAGAGTACTATAGACGAGTTAGATCAATACTAAAAACAGAGCTCAATGCTAAAAACAAGATAATGGGTATCAATACTTTAGCTGTCCCAGTTATAAGCTACAGCTACAACATCCTTAACTGGACACTAAACGAACTATGTAAAATAGACAGGAAAACAAGAAAAATAATGACAGGATATAGGATGCACCACCCAAAATCTGACATAGAAAGGCTATATATACAACGCACAGAAGGTGGCAGGGGTCTTATACAGCTAGAAAACTATTATAAAATAACCACCATAGGACTGCAAAAATACCTACTCCAGAAGCAAGGGAAACTAATACAAATAGCCACAAAACACGAGCAAAACAAAAAACTGTTTTCAGTATTTAAGGAAGCTGACAAATACAAACAAGAAATCAATCTACCTAACAAATACGAAGAAGAAGAAGAAGAAACAACAAAAGCTATAAAACAAATGAAATCCAAACTAAAACTAGAACAGCAACGGACCATGATAAAACGATGGCAAGAAAAGCCCCTACATGGTAAATACTGGGCTAAACTAAATGCGAAAGAAATAGACAGAGAAAAATCCCAGCGATGGCTGAGAAGCTCAGGACTCAAAGCAGAGACTGAAGGATTTTTAATTGCTGCACAAGACCAAAGCCTCCCCACCAGAAATTACCAAAAACACATAATGAAAAGAAATATAACAAGTAACTGTAGAATATGTGGAGATCGACAAGAAACAATAAATCATATTATCTCTGGCTGCCCAGTCCTGGCTAAGAAGGAATATATTCACAGACACGACAGAGCTGGGACCTATATACACTGGAAGCTATGCCAACATTATGGAATAGCAACAGAAAAAAGATGGTATAAACACGCCAGAAAAGGTCACAGAAAACGAGAAAGCAACCATACTCTGGGATATGCCAATACACACAGATAGAGAAATTAAGGCAAATAGACCAGATATAGTTGTCAAAGATCATGAAGGAAAAAAATGCCTTCTAATTGATGTTTCAATACCAGCAGATGACAACGTTTCTCTAAAAGAAATGGAAAAACTTTCAAAATACAAAGACCTGGAAATAGAGATAACTCGAATGTGGAATCTAAAAACAGAAACAATTCCTATCATAGTAGGTGCCTTAGGTATAATAAAAAAATATTCAGACAAATACATAACAAAAACACCAGGACTTACAAATATATATAACATACAGAAAATTGCACTACTGGGTACTGCACACATTCTACGCAAAACACTTTCAATACAGTAAACATAAGAGCACCACAGCAAACCACAGCACATACCCAAGGCGCACAGAGCTGCGCTCGGTAGTGAAGTGAAAGCACGTTATAAAAATAAAACTACTGAATAATAATAATAATAATTGACGCTCACATGTCTCCTTGTAAGAATCAAATCATGATTATGGCTCCCAACACACAGAAATGGGAAGGGAACAGGCCCAACTTATGAGTAGTAAGAGCTCTGCAGCTTAGTTGACAATTTTACTGGAGATGGTGTCTCGTTAAAAATACCAGTTGGTGGCTAAAACACAAACATCATTGTTGTGTGAAAATGCCTAATACAAATGTATTAAATAACGGTGTTGTATACAAAGCCAGAGGCAGAGAAGAAGATGAGATAAGGAAACAAACTGAACGGTAATTGAATACTTGTTCAGGAGTGAATTCAGTAGAAGGGGATTCCGACAGCGAATGAAAGCAAAATGGAATGCGACTCTTCGAAATAAGTGAGCAACGGTTAGCCGACCAGGCAAAAGAAATAAGAGCAAAAGGATGGCTAACAGATATGGGGATTGAAGAGATAAAAAGGAAATTAGAAATAGAAATAATACTTCGCCAACAAATAACGTGCTCAGTGAGAACAGAGAAATAAATGGCAGCAGTGTAGACGTACAGCAAATTGTAAATGTGAATGCATTCTCAGTTAACCAAACAGAAGTAATAGGAAGAGCTATATCACAAGAATACGATGATGACCAAAAAGATATAGTGAGGATGTTGTGCCGATATATTACAGAAGCCCAGGATCAAGCAGCCCACAATCTAAAGTACATTCATCGGCGCAAGCTCATGATTGAAATCGAAAACATAGATTCGATCCTTATACTATTCCAAACAAGAAATATAACCGAAACTAACAAGGTTATTTGGGCTGTAGATACGGAGTTGGATACAAAAGGAGAGAACGCAAAGAAACATACTGGCGTAGACGAACTTTTCAGAAACAAAGTTAAAAAGACATTTAGGACAAGTTGATAGATTGAAAAGAGAATTGCAGGACGAAAGCATAAGAATAATGCTGGAAAGAACATATAGAATAAGCGATAAAGGGTATGATGTAATATTGAAAGAATTGAAACAAAGAGTAGTAGCAATCAAAGCAAAACTGAAAAGATATGACAAAACAATTCAGACAAAACAGATTGTTTGAAGCAAATCAGAAGAAACTCTTTCAGGAGCTAGAAGGACAAATACACGTAACAATGATACCAGATGCAGAGGAAAGCAAGGCATCCAGGAGAGGGATCTGGGACCAACCTGCAGAGCATAATGATGAAGCAGGGTGGTTGCATAAAATCCAAGATAAATTAAGAAATATAGAAATCCAAGAAGACATAAAAATAACTACAAAAATGATTAAAGAGCATTGAAGAAAATTCCCAAATTGGAAGAGCCCAGGACTGGATGGGGTCCAATGTTATTGGATGAAAAAGCTGAGAAGGCTCCATGGATAGCGCAACAGCTAGATGAATGCTTGCAGGAAGGCGCAGTACCCAGCTGGATGACAAAGGGAAAGACATTCCTGAAAAGAGATATGCATCCAACTTTAGATCAATAACGTGCCTTCTGTTAATGTGGAAACTAATGTCAGGTGCTTTGGCTGGTGAACTGTGTAGATACTTAGATAGACAAACCTGAGCATGGCATGGGTTGACTATTGTAAAGCATACGATATATCACACTCCTGAATATGAACAATGGAAATGTACGGAGTAGCAGAAAACATGAGTAGCTTCATATGGAATAGTATGAAGTGCTGGAGAACGGAATTGTCAGCAGGAAACCAACTATTAGAAGAAGTGAAAATCAAGAGGATTAGGGAATGCTCTCATTAAATGAAATATATACATACATACATACATACATACATACATACGTACGTACGTACGCACGCACGTACGTATGTATGTATGTATGTATGTATGTATGTATGTATGTATGTATGTATAAAAATTCAATTAAAGGCTAAAAACCTCAATAAGGGGTAATAAAATCCAATTAATAAACTAGTTTATTACCTATTACAAAAAGCATTGAATATTAGATTTAATATTCAACTGTAAGGTAATTGGATAAACCAGGGTTTATATATTTTTTAATAAAATAAGAAAATAGAGATCATTAAATTAATAATTATTTATTAGTTGCAAAACTGGACGTCATCTCTGACTGCTGTTTCGATTCAAGAAATTTAGAAATTAATTAATAGAATTAAAAGCATTTTAAAGTTGAATCTCATCGGAGGTGGAAAAAGATATAGAAACATATAAGATATATAAAATATATAAGGACTTAGGAGTATATAAAAGACATAGAACGCTGTTATTTGAACAACAGCGTTCTATGAAGTAAGCCGAGGTAAAGGAAGTAGAACAATCTAGTATGGAAGTAAGTAACGAGAGAGAGGTAAAGAGGAAAATAATTCAAGTGAAAATTAGAAAATAGTGAGGGAGTACACCAAGGTTTTCAAATAAAGACATAAAAAGGATCAATATATAAGAATTTACTAATAATTGCTTTTAATGAGCTTAGCTTCGATACCGGAAATAAGAATATAGTTTGGAGCGAAAAAATAAATAGCAAAAGAGAGTGGAAGAGAAGAATAACGTAGGAGAAAAGCTATATAATATAAAGTGGAAGTTCGTCAATAGAAAATAATATAGCTGTTATAGTTTATGGGATAAAATGCCATATTTACTATTGAACTATAGTTTGTTATTAATATAAATAAATAAATAAATAAATAAATAAATAAATAAATAAATAAAGAGGTTAATAAACTTATTAACAACGAAAAGTAATTTCGATTTGTATATATTGTTCAATATAGGGAAATAATTTTCGGTCAAGGCAAGGTAAGTAAAGGTAGAAATGTAGTAGAATTAAATTAAAATGAATTAAACATTATAAATAAGTAAATAAGATTAATAAGGTTAATATTTATATGTATATTTTTTATCTCAATAAGTAAATAGTTAAATAGATAAATAACTAATAAATAATAAATAAATAAGAAAATCAAGATAATAAAGTCGCCAGATAAGATTAACATGTTATAATGTGGATAAAATGTGCTTATAAGATGTATAGAAGTTTAAAATAATACATAAATAAATAAATATAACTGCGTATGATGGTTAAATAAGTAAGCAAGGTAAATTAAATAAAAAATTAATTAAGTAATAGTTAATTAAGTAAAATTAATAAACTAAATAGAAATATACAGTGATTGGATAGTTGTGCAATTATAGATAGGTATAAATAAATACAATGGGTTGTAAAGAAGGGTTTATTATCAATATAGAGCCAGAAAATGGGAGAAGCAAATATACAAGTTAGTCTAAATTATATTGGTTGTACATAAATATTACATGAATAATAAATAGGAGTGAGAAGTATAAACTATCAAATAAGCCAAAGACATAATGAGAGGGGTTGAGGAATAAGACGCTGATATATTAATAAAAATAATAATTATTCATTTATCTGTATTTAAAAAAGACAAATTTTTGTCCGTGTGTAGACAAGAATTATTTCGTTCATCTCCAGGGTTAAGAAAAGGGAGTTTTGCAGAGAGGATGAAAACATTTTTCATTTAAACGCAAAAAAACATTTATTATTAACTTCATAAGAAGGTACTGAGGCTAATATCTCCCATTTTAAATCGTAATGTATATTCTTATCCGTTAACTCCCAGATAAATTTCCTTAGTCCAGTAGAGTTAGATTTATGCTTATTCCTAAAAGTATAAAGATGTGTGGATATGCGTTTTTTTTATTTCGTTTTGCGTGTTCCCGATGTAAGAATATTAATTTCCTAAAGCTGTTACAGTGCATTGATATATTATATTACACTTTTTCTTCTGCATGAATTCCTAAGTTAACAGTTATCTTTAATCGTGCAATCACAATTATTAGCTGTATTATTATTAATAAGCGTGCAAGGTGAGGGACTCCCATTAGATATATTTGTGCTGTTCTGTAAGTTTGCGCTATTGTGAGGTGTATTATTATTATGGTTATGTGGGTTAAAAGAATATGCATGAAGCATAGGAGATTAGTATAATTAATGCTATTATTATAAGCGTTTCTATTTAAGTAGAATATATCTAATTTCTTATCATTTATAGAAGATATGATGGCCGCAGGGTTATGGGTTAAACTATATCCTATATCAATAGTTTCATTATTAATTATTTCATAATATCTGTTATTATTAAAATGTTTATTAATTGTCATAAAAATAGATTTTATTAAATTGCTTTTAATTTGCACAGCAAAAGGGATTATCATCCAGATTTTATTACCGGATATATCAACGTTAACATTATGGGAGTATTTTTAGCTGTTATATATTTATTATATTTATTATATTTATTATACATATACTTTTTTCTATTATCCAGTGTGATATCTTTTATTTTATTTTCATTTTTGTTATAATTCTTGTGGATGGTATATTTATGATATGTATCGCTATTGAGGTTGTATATGTTTCTTGTTTTGTCTGAATGTACAATAATGCACGTATGTGTGTATACATATTCATACATACATTCTTTCTTTCTTTCCCTACTAACCTACCACACATGTCTATAGCAACTTGAATTCTTCATTCCACCTCAATTTTTACTATCAAAACCAATACCCACTTACATATCACCCCACGCTTACCTTCTCTCTACCTTTTCTGTATCCATCACTTAATACAGCTCTATCACACCACCCCTACTCACATATCTCACACTCTTTTATCCCTTACCCTCTCATCTCTTTCTCTCTCTCCCCCAACCTCTCCCTTCCTCCTATCACTTTATTCTGACCACTAGCTAACACCCTCTCACCCGTCCCTCCTTATTCTAGTCAATAGCTAAGACACCCTCTCTTCATTTCTTTTTGTATCCCTCTCTTTTGCTTCTTTGCAATTCTCATAGTTTCAGGATATAATCAATTACCTCGTCGCCATATGTATTGGTCTTGATACGTTCAATGAAGCTATCAGTATTGTTATGAGACGCGACCGGTTTGATGCTATAATGCATTGTCTTCACTTCGATGTAGCAGATGATATTAATAAAAGTGATAAATTTGCAAAACTGTTTGTTCCAGCACCAAGTATTTAACATGATGAAGCAATAGTGGAATATTTTGGCAAGCATAGCTGCAAGTAATCTATTCGCAATAAACCTATAAGATTCGGTTACAAAATCTGGTGTCAAAATTCGACTGTAGGATATCTAATAGTCTTTGATCTCTATCAAGGGAAGACCCACTCTGGAAATGTAGAATTAGAATCGACTTATGGAAAGAGTTCAACAGTACTTCATTTACTGGGTTCCTACAGTCATGAGAAAAAACGCCTTCCATATGTATATTTTGATAACTTGTTCACATCAGTGCCACTTCTAAATCAACTCAAAACTTTGGGATACAATGGTACTTGTACATTGAGAGCAAAAAGATTAGATGCTTCGTGTCCTATTTCTTCTGTAATCTGTTTTGATAAAAGAAAGAACGAAGCTTTTCGGAGACTGTCATCGGAGTCCTAGAGTCCAATGATATGAAAATCACCAGATGGAAGGATAGTGCTGATCTAAGGAGAAGTCAAAACACATAGAGGTACCAATTCCTCTGGCAGTTTATAATTACAATACGAAGATGGGCGGAACCGATCAGATGGACCAAAACATCAACGTGTATCGCATTGGCATACGTGGGAAAAATGGTGGTGGAGTCTTTTCACTTGGACTGTAGATATCTCAATTCAAAATGCTTGGGTTCTGCATTAGATCAACTAGACTTCGGAAGAGCAGTTTCCATGTCATACTTGCGAAAATCTCAGGTTCAGCGAAAGAGTTCCGGCAAAAAAAAGGAAATCATGTCCAGGAGATTTTGTTATGCGACACGATGGTTTTGAACACTATGTGCGACCAGTAGCTAGGAACAAACGACGCAAATGTCAGGGAGAATTTTGTAAATCACAGACTCGAGCTGAATATGAAAAATGCGATGTGGAATCTTGTATTTTGTGTTTTGCAGATTATCGTAAAAAATAATCAGTTACTGTCGTGATTAACTCACAATATATGAAATATATGATAAAGAAGAATTTTTTCAATAATAATTACCATTAAATGCATCATATTGCTTTTCCTTTTGTTATTTCCACTGATATAAAAGAAGAACATATTATACATTTGATTACTGAATAAAAAGGAAGATATTACCACAGTCGTATTTTTGTACCCATATAGAGTTCCAGCGGTACCATATGGCACTTGGGTTTATTTAAGAATGTATTTTGAATTTTACATTTCTGGCTTCAAATCAATGTAACTGGTATTTAAACTAACTCTTAAACAAAGTTTCAGCAAAATCAGAAATAAAAAGTTATTCTCGCAACATATGGGTTAAAGAAGAGGGAAAGATTGCTAGAAAAGAACACAGGACTCGAAATGATTCCAAGCGCAATTTGAAGTTTCTCGCTGGCCTCAAACGCCCGATTGAAGTCAGCCCATCCACATCCATGACAATTCTTGCAAAGAAATCAATATGTCCGTTTCCACGGTGTCCAGAGCTGTGAACAGGAACCTTGACATGACTAGTTATGTTCGACAACGCCGTCACCTTCTAACATCCAAAGCCAAAACAATCAGAGCCGAGAGACACCCAAAGCTTCTGTCATTCATCGAGTATCAAGATGCAGGAAAAAAACTCTCGTTTTTATGGACGAGTTCACTGTGGACGCTGAGATGAAACGCAGAAATTCTCGAGTGATTGCATACAACCCTTTTGATGTCCCACCGACTGTGTTTGAGACTAAGAATCCTGCTTCTGTGATGGAGCCGTGGGGAGTGATAGAAGTGCCATGGACCCACACTTAATTGAGTCTGGCTTTAAGATCGGAACAAAGGAGTATCTGAACATCTTCAAGAATTCTCTCTTACCTTGGATGGAGCAGAAGTTCGGTTTTGACAATGTGGTGCTTATCCAGGATTTTGCACCATGCAATAGATCAAAAGCAACACAGGCCTTCCTTGGTGAGAAGGTGCCATTTCTTGTGAGAGCCAACATCTGGCCTGGTAATAGCCCAAATCTCAACCTTCTCGATTATTTTTATGGGATTTACTTCAAGCAAGCACGAATGCTTCACCACACCCGAATGTCAACAGTTTGAAAGCCTGCATCATGCGTGCGACATGCAAAATCAAAAAGGCGGAGGGTGTGGCAGCTTCAAAAAAATTTCGTTCTCGTGTGAAGGCAGTAATTGCCCAAAAGGGCGACCATATTGAGTGATAAATGTTTTTGTTGTAATAAATGCTACATTAAATTATATTTGTCTGCTACCATTATTTTAGCATTTATTACCAGTTTTATGCATCGTAAAAATTATCTCATCGTCAGTAAATCATAAATTCGAAAAGAAGCACACTCTCAGTTATAGAGCAGTAGAGTATACATTTAAAGATAGACTTGGCTGGTCTATGGGTTTACCCTGGGTTTCACATCCATAAAGCGCTTAGCTTTACAGCGTTTTTTTTCAAACCCAAACCCGTTGTCGTATCTGAAACCTGGGAATGATCCCCAGCAGGTATAGTATATCGCATTGCCTTCAACCAGAATGGCCACGATTTTCTGTGCTCCTCGCTCTATCCCTCCTGTGTCTATAGTCCTTTGGGACAGTTTCCATTTTTCCTTCGCGTTACCCACTTTTGTTTTGTCTTGCATCTCCAAGGCATTTTTGTATTATTATTATTATTATTATTATTATTATTATTATTATTACCAATTGTTGTCTTCGTCTGGCCTTTAGCCTTTATTTTGTTTATTGTTTTGTCTCTCGTCCGTCCACTAATGGTCTCGTCTCGAGCCCATCTCGTTTTATGCTTTGGTCCCATTCCTTTCAAGTTTCTTGCTGGTGCCTCCAGAATGGAAGCAATATTACCGATAATGGCCGAAATTCTGTTTGACCCTCTGGCCGATGACTGAGGAGGAGTTGGTGACCTGTGTTTTCTGTTCGCCTGTGTATTTAGTATATCTTCGTTTATTTATTCACTACAAGTTTTTTTTTAATTATATATATATAGACATATAATATTTTCCGTTTGTTATCCTCTTTTTATTTAATCCTGAAAATATTATTTATGTAACGCACGCACTCCTTAATATTTTACCTATATATAGCGTTACTGGTAACATGTAACCCACTACAACCTGTTTCACTGTCGGGTCGTCGGCGACTAAACTGGCAACCCCACAAAGCTTGCTTGGTAAGGAAGGTGATTACTGGACACCCTGGAGGACGAAAACTAAGACCTGTCAAAGGGCGGAAGACTGATGAACAGTCAACTGCCATCCAACAATATGTGTTCATGCATGCATGTATGTATGTATGCACAGGGATATGGAAATACATGGGTTGGAGTCCAGGCGCGCCGTTGGCCCACTGAGAGTGGGAGGCCTCTCTGTTGTTGCTACATCTCTCTACGTGAGGGAAACTCTGACAGAAAACCAGCGACACTGAAAACATTCGATGATGTAGACTAGTTCTATGTTCAGAAAGTGGGATTGGATTTGTGGAAATCCTATACATATTATACATATTATACATATATATACACACATATATATATATACAAATGCATATATATATATATATATATATATATATATATACATATATATATATGCATATATATACATATATACATATATATACATATACATATGCATATATATATATATATATATATATATATATATATATATATATATATATATATATATATATATATATATATATATATATATATATATATATATATATAATATATATATATATCAATTAGAAAATGGAGGATAATATGCTGAACCCGACTACTTGCAGACAGTGTATCCCGTTGAATTCATTAATTTAATTCATAGCTAAAGTGACAAAAAAAGAAAAAACTCAAAGTACAGGTGTTTATGACAAACCATGTTATTTTGCCAACGGGTTTACAGATAGAAGTACAAAGTACATAAGAAATTAGAGAATGAACAGAAGTTTAATCTTACAGCTGTTTCGGCCTAGCTTTGGCATGCCCTATTCTATCCAAATATTTCTTGCCGGAGTGATTATCGGATGACATGTGGAAATGGGGTTACATGCCCGAACCGCTAGGCCTCTTCAGAGATTCAAAAAGGGTTTCATACAAATATAGAGCAAGAGGTAAAAACAGAGGTGTAGTAGAGACAAGAACAAAAACAATAGCAAAAATAAGATAGAAATAAAAATTAAAAATAAAATTAAAATCAAAACCAAAATAAAAATAAGGGTACAGCAGGAAAATAATAATAATAATTTAAAAAATACATAAATGAAAAATGAAAGTATAGCATATGGGAAACTATATTAAAAAAAACCTTAAAAATACAAGGCACACAAAGAGCCTACAAACATTATAAATAGCTATAGACACTCCAATGCATATATATATGTGTGGGTTCATGTGCATAACCTTACTCGGATGTTCCCTTACTCACATGTGTACATATACAAGTATTTATACACATGTATTCCACCACGTACGCGGTTTGTGGCATCAGTGCTATCTGCCGTATCTAGAAAGCTGTAAGTGTTTTTTAAAAAGGAAGTTTTGCTGAGTGTGCGTGTGTCATTTCTATATATTTTGGAAGGGTCTATGTGGAAGTTCATTTTACACGAGTTATTAATGTTCTAGTAGCAATAACAGTGATGATGACAATGATGACGACAACAACAACAACAACAACAATAATAATATGCCAAACTTTCAAACTTTGTGGTGTAGGATATCCTGTTGCTTCTTCCAACGGCTCGACCATTCTGCTGCTAATGGGGGAGGGTTAATTAGTACCGTTAACTTCCATCCTTCCAATTGGGCAACTATTGTTTTAAACTGTCTACGCTTAGCTACGGTTGGATAGACACTAACCGGTCAAGATGCTAGTACTAGCTTGCTTGTGTACACCCCCCCCCCCACACACACACACATACACACACGTGCTATGTATAACATAGTGTAGCAATAATTGGGTACCCTCCCAGCAGTATACTGGATAGATACTATCCCTTAGTGGGTTGAACCCTCAACCCCTAACTCTCTCGCATTATATATAATATATATATATTATAGGCGCAGGAGTGGCTGTGTGGTAAGTAGCTCGCTTACCAACCACATGGTTCCAGGTTCATTCTTACTGCGTGGCACCTTGGGCAAGTGTCTTCTACTATAGCCTCGGGCCGACCAAAGACGGAAACTGAAAGAAGCCCGTCGTATGTACGTATATATGTATACTAGCAGTATAGCCCGACTTTGTTCGGGATTAAGTTGGGATTATTAAGCTAATCAAGTTCTTTATTTCAAACCAAACCAAGTAACATGACGTCAAATTTGGGCAGAATAAGTGTTGCAACTGGAGCGCATGGGTTAGGAGCTTGATCGGCAGAGGTGATCAGGTTACACATGCCATCCCTTTGAAAACACCACCACCATCATCTAACCCTTCTTTGCCCATGGGTTAGGAACCCTTCCAGCAAGGAAAATAGAATGACCAAAAGGGCTCCCGATTTTCTGTGTCAGAAGCGGTTCTGTTCAGATCACAACTAAGTCTTAAGTATATATACATATGAGAACACTGATGTTACGTAAGTAAAACGTTAATGTTCGAAACTGCAGCAGTCCATAGATAATTCTTTATTCTGTATATTTCTCATTTTGTCCTGTTCTGGCGTTTTGCGAAATTTTTCTGGAGAACATTTTCTTTGTGGTTGGGTCGTTGATGACCTCTTTCTAGCATATTGGATGTCCACCTAGTGGTCATCCCTTATACACGTGTAATACAGTTTCTTCTGAATTTTCAGATTTTTTATATGCTACGCCACTTGGTTTTAAATTGAATTAATATTCCATTTATCATCCTATCTATATAAATATATATATATATATATATATATATATATATATATATATATATATATATATATATATATATATATATATGTATATATATATATGAGCAACACACACATACACACACGCACGTATGTACACCAATTGCATACATATTTTTTGTACGCATACATGTTCGTATGTGTGTGTGTTGCCTGTATATCAACAAAACACGCACACACAGACATCTTGCCTTACATATATATACGGATAAATACGGATAAATGATTTAAAATAAATATATTTTGGAAATGGCGATTTACGGTACAATACCTAGAAACGTGAAAATCAGACGACATGGGTTTGTTTACATTCATTCGGCAGTTTCCGTAAAAAGCGTTGGGTTAGGGAAGTGGGAAAGAACGCGAAAGTGATAGAGAGAGCGCACTCTCCCTCTCTATCTCTCTCCCTCCCTTACACACATGCCAGTTATCTCTCACCCCACTCTCTCTCTCCCTTACACACATGCCAGTTATCTTTCTTTCTTTCTTTCTCTCTCTCCCTGTCTCACACACACAGCAACATTACACACACACACACATGCTGTTCTGTCACACTAACAAAAGAACTTCACATACACACCACACTTTCTGTCTCGCATACTCTCTATAAAAAGATAGCGTCTATTTGTTTTTGGCAACATGTGTTTTGTGTGTAATGTTGCTGTGTGTGTGAGAGAAGGAGAAAGAGAAAGAAAGAAAGAAAGAAAGAAAGAAAGAAAGAAAGAAGGAAAGAAAGAAAGAAAGAAAGAAAGAAAGAAAGAAAGAAAGAAAGAAAGAAAGAAAGAAAGAAAGAATGAAAGAAAGAAAGATAACTGGCATGTGTGTGTAAGGGAGGTAGAGAGAGATAGAGAGAGAGAGGGAAGGTATTTTTTCTTTTTGCTTGTTGTTTGCTGCTTACCACACAACTGTTAAGAAATAGCGCCCTCTCCTACTTTTTTTCTTTACTTTTTTCTGTTAGACGCTGGCAAACAAAATGTATTTCTCTTTCACCCGCCCTCTCACAAACATACAATTTCTCTCTCTCTCCTTCAGGCGCAAACTTCGAAATTGGTAAAAGTTATGGTTGAAAATCGATTTTTACAGGTATACACGGGTGCCTCTGAGAGAAAAAGTTGACGAAAATGCACATAGGGTCATTCCGAATCTCCTCCTAAAATTGGAGCGACATGCGTACTAATTTGTGGACGTGCATAAACTACATTCACGTACACACACACACACACACACACACACACACACACACACACACACACACACACACACACACACACACACACACATCCTGCCTTATATATATTCGGAAAAAATGTATATATGTATGTGTCTCTGTGTGTGTGCAAAACAAAACTGGAGAGTGAGTTTCTTCATAAGGTATTTAATTCCGTCATCTTATATGTATTTCTTTAACAGTAGTACACGTTATGTAAAGGAAAAACCTCATAAACAGATTACAAAATCAAATCCTCAGAGATATTGCATAATAAAATTAATAAGCTTTAAGCTTTACTATAGACATCGAACAGTGTTATGGTACCAACAAACGAAACTAGCGTGTTAAAATAGATTTCAAAATTTACTGAAATACTTAAGTGGTAAGGTAAAAGAATTTTATTTTTCATGATAGACAAAGGAGCAAGAACTTTTTTTCGTTTATGTCTGTTAATAGGTAGTAGAATACTACGATCAGATTATGAAAGCTCATAGCTGAACAATCCTAGCACAGTGATTTTCTATTATTTGAATTGTAATTTGCAGCTTTTATAATAAACGTACATTAGCCACATTGTGAAAATAAAGAAAGTTGTTACATCTCAAATGTTATCTATCTGTGGGAGAAAATATATTATAGAAGTTTCAGATTTGTAGTCTTCTTAGACCATTATCAGAGGAAGATTACCCACCTTTTATCCATGGATAGATTAGAACTTACAGTTATAGATAGTGCATACAAACGAGGAGGTATATCTTAGATTCGATATTATCCACAAATATTGTGTAGAACACTGTAGATTAATAAATTAACTCCTGTTGTCAACGCATCCTTTGATATGAAAATTAGTTTAGCTGAACCACAGTTTGTATACCCTTTAAATAACCATACGGTGCTAAAAACACAATAGACAGTAGATAGATATTTGTGTTTGATAAAGCTCTAAAAAGAGTAGAAAATATTCAGAGCAATACAATTTGTCTGCCTGTGTTAGGATAAAACCAGAGATGTATGTTTATCAAAAGTATATGGCATGCACTTTTGAAGGTCCGAATTACGACAAATATCAAATTTTTCAAAAACAACTTTGTATAGCATGATTTTTGCACAGTCTATTACTACATTCGGGTAGGCTTCAAAAATGTATGAATTTTACTTTATCATTAACTTGTTACAAAGATACACCGGTAATTCCTGATTTTAATTTTTAGAGTTACTAACCTTATAATGAATGTTTCTTCTAATTACGTACCAAAAGCCACATTCTGGCGTATCCAAAATCTTATTTATACATATCTAAAAACACATTTTGACGTACTTGAAATCATATGCCAAAACCTGAAGGTAAAAAGACTGCAGTTTGATGGGGGAGGATTACAAAAACTAATGTGTACAGGGAAATGCATGCAGAATGTTCAACTTGCTCTGATGTTAGAGGAAATCTGCAAGGATGTTAGCGTTTTGTTTAGTGTTTTCTGAATGATAAATGAGCCTGCAGAATTCAACTTTTCAGAAATCAACTTAGAAGCATTATTGTAAGAAATGTATGTATATTGGATGTCTTCGATCAGGTTAATTAACGCCTAACTCTACCTTTTGCATATTCAGTGCAAACTAAAGAATACTGGGAAAATGTTAAGCAGTTGTATACCAAAATCACAATGCAGAATTTAAATAATATATAGTGGAGTTGGTTCAATGATCTTGCGTTTATGCTTTGTTTGCATAGAAGATCACAAATTGTTCGTGTTTCTTTTGCTTATGCGATAGCAAGTACTTGTCGGATCATTTTCGGAAAGTTCTGTTAGGCCCGTGACAGAAATTACAGCCAGGAAGTTAAATGTTGTTAAACTATCTTACGGATACTGAAAAATTTTTGTCGGCCCCACTTTTGCTGCGGAAACAATTTGTGAAGACCTAAGGTTTTGGGTAAGAAGCCTTATCAATCTGCATTATGTTTTATGTTTCCAAAGCTTTTTGATACCAAAGTCTAAGATGGTATATTTGTTGGACCATAAGCAAATGTGATGACAAAAAAAAAGATTAGAAGAGAGATCAGTAAAGACGAACAGAGAACAAGGTGTATACTTCGATGTGATTTCTTGTGATCTGCAAAGTTCCTAACTTCAAAAAGCTAGTGGTAAGACTTATTGAAAGTTATAAAAACATGGTCTACTATATATCTTTAAAAATGCATTTCTTGCGTTCTTATCTTGATCTATTTCCCCCGAAACTTCACTGACGTTAGTTCTATATTTAAAAGATGAGGAATTATGTACATTATTTACATTATTCACATAATGTAAATAATGTAAATAATGTTCACAGACGTTGTTCAGGAGCACTAGAAAAGTTTCACCAAGACCTTGTAAGATTGGAAAAAGTTTCTGCTGGGATGCTGTAATAATGGAAGTCTATACAGGGTCCTTGGTTGGAAGGAAATTAAAGCATTTATAGAAGAATGCTTAATTTATAGAATTAAAGCATTTGTAGAAAAATGGCTTCTTCAAAGCCCTTTTAATTTTGTTCCATATTTTTCTAGTTTGAAAATTGTTTTATTTATTAAATGTATTCATTTGGAAAATAAGGAAACATTAAGTCTTTACTTTGCCAGTTATTTTATTTGTTGAATACTTTTATTTCAGAAGTTTTTACGAAATTAAACGCAATCATCTAAGTCGATTTTCCTTGTGTTAATCAAAGAAGAAATCGACTTGCTTTTCTTCATCACTTTATTATAATGATGATTATGCAGTAATATACATATATGTGACCAGAGCTTCTAAGAAAGACAAAGTACTGGAATTTCAATTGGTAATAATATTATGAAAATAAACAGTATTTGATCAACATGCTGAGGCCTGGAGCAGAACTAGGAATCGTTACACTTTCAATCTAACGATTCCTCAACTGAGCTACATCAATTTTACATAAATGATCTCATTATTTGAAGAAATATAGAAAACGATTTGACAGGATTGTTCCTGTGCTGGTTAAAATGCTTAGCAACATTTCTTCTGGCTTTATGTCCTGATTCAAATTCCACCGATATCGACTTTGCCTTTCATCCCTTACGCGGTGATAAAACAATAACAGCGGAAAACTGGAGTCGGTGCAATCGACTAGTCCACTTCCCCTAGATAATCGGACCTGGTGCCTACAGTACAAAAACGGTGTATGTGAGTGTGTGTGTGTTTGTGTCCTGATCGTAAAGACTAGCAGAAGACGGTGAAATCACGGACGTATTTAGAGTATTGAACGCGCGACCATAAAATTCAGGAATTCATGCTGTGCTTCATGTGACGCTGCTCCAGTCAAATCAGCTGTAAATTAGCACCAGCCCAGTGCTGCTGCAAGTTATTACATCCTGATGTTCCACGAGTTCAAGAGTGAAGGACTATATAGGCCAACTAAAGCAATTAGAGAAGTGTAATGCATGTTACCAAATCATATCCCCTTGCAGATGACGTTCAACTACATATATTAGAAAACAGCTGAGAGGGGTCGCTGTTTCTGCAAGAAAGAATAAAAAGGGAACGAATATCCAGCTCTAGATGAACATTGTATTACATAAAATCTCTATACAAAGGTAAAATTATTTACGAATTGACAGATTAATTATTTTTCTTTTGTTTTTCTTTGCTTTTGCTCAATGATCGAAATACATACACAAAACTTGAGATGAACAAAACACATATTACCTGATATAATGGGTTTATTGTAATTTCCTGCAAGCTGTTATCGGCTAAAATTTCACCAAGGCTTTGTTGACAATAAATTTTCTAATTGTACGTAATAAATATACACGTCTAAGGGATAGTCATCGCGTGTGTGTGTGTGTGTGTATGTGTGTGTGTGTGTGTGTGTGTGTGTGTGTGTGCGTGCGTGCGTGCGTGTGTGTGTCTGTCTGTGTTTGTCTGTCTGTCTGTGCAAAGGCAATGCACTGGTCTAGACTGCTGCCTGATAGCTAAAGTTGCAAAGGGCTGCAACAAATACCATAGGATATATTTATCCAACTCTCTAACAACTCTCCCACCGGTATTGATTCTTCCTCATTCGTTTCATTCGTGATTTCAATAAAACGATACAATTCTATCGGTGGGTAGCCATTGAATATAGCGAAATAGCTGATTGCCTCTTTATCAACTCAGGAAGAACAGAGGGCAAAGGCAGCTACATCGAATTTGAATTCAAAACACAAACATATAAAGGAAACTCGTTCAGTATTCTACCGATTATGCTATATCACCGGCATTTATTGTTAAGAGCAGCACATGCCAACAAAGTGACACTGGGATACAAATATGCGGAGCCCAATATACCCATCATGACTACCCGTCTGATAAGGGTACACCGAGCACATGCATCACAGCCATACATGTGCGACATGGTGATCTCATATCATGATAAACGGCGCATGATCTTGCAGGTGGAGCCTAGTTACATTTTTTTTTCTGGTCGAATAGCCCATCCTGCTCAAAAGATCCCTGAATAAGGGTTGTTTAAGGATGATGCCCAAAACACCCATCTTTCCAGTGGCGAATTATTTAAACCTCAAATAAATTCCTCTCGACACATGGCTATGATGCTCCCCCACAACTTCTGCTCGTGGCCAGAGATGCACATATTGTCAGCCACTAAGGGACATGCTCAATTGGTTAAGGTCAAACAACTGACAAGCAAATCTGCGGTATTGAACAGAATATATATTGTAGCCTATCTTTTATACCAAGATAAAACGTACATGATAGCAATTCCAATCAGTTAAGATACGCCATGAGAGTCACTACCTGATACTGCATCAGGGAATTTATTATTATCATTATTATTATTATTATTATTATTATTATTATTATTATTATTATTATTATTATTATTATTATTATTATTATTATTATTTACTTTTAATCTGCATGTTTGTTACAGTCACTTGCCGAGACACAATCAGTTTTCTGGAGCGACTGAAGGGTTTTTCGAAGGGTGTGGGCAGTACTTGTCAGTATAATCTTTTGGATTTCTCTGAGACATGATTCTCCTGGGATCTTATCTAGATGTTTCTGACATTCCTGTTTTTATCATACCTAGGGCAGCTACAATAACAGGAACAGGTCCCGTTTCACGATGTCACATCTTTTTATTTCAATTTCCAGGTCCTTATATTTACTAAGCTGTCACAACTTTTGTATTATCATTATTGTTGTTGTTGTTGTTGTCTTTGCACAGTTTGTAACGCTGAAGATGCACTACAGTGCCAGCTGTTCACTACCAGTGAACTAAGCTAACACGCCTTATTTTTCGAGCACCATCCGGAGTATTCGAGCGGTTCCAAGTAGTGCTGCTCTCTGCAAGTGCTCCACCCTTATTGCAGCCCCTATTTGTTCCATGTACTCACTTTTTGCAGGGCTCCTACAATTATTAATATTACTTCCAAATTTTTCTGCGACCAGAACTGCTTAACCTCCCAAGCTAACCTCTCATATCTATCGACTTTTCTTTCTTCCTCATCACATAGTTTGTTGTTAGCTGAGCATGTTATATCTATGATCTAGCATCGTTTGCTTTCTTTCTTAATTAAGACTATGTTTGGTTTCCTATTCTCTATCTGATGGTCGCACTGAATCACAAAATCCCATAGGATCTTTGCATTACCATTTTCAATGATGCCTTTGGGTTTATGTTCGTACCATTTTTAATCTGCACGTTTGTTACAATTACTTGCCGAGACACACTCAGCGACCTAGGGTGAGTGAAGAATAAGATGTTACAATATGACTGAAAGCTTGTGGAGAAGAAATGGCAGGTGCAGTAACGAAATACCTTCATGTAATACAACACAGACGTTTAAATGTCATTATTATTATTATTATTATTATTATTATTAGGACGAAGAGTGCGATTTTAGATGTTTTATTTTTTTAACAATATTTCGACAGAACGTCTGTCTTTCTCAAGTTCAAACCAAAAGGTGATTGAAAATTCAAAATTTCAGAAACCAAACGTAAACTATGAACGTGAGTAACCAACGTCCATACGTTGATAGAATGACATCATCAGCTTTTGTCAGTTTTTTAATAAGCAGAAAGAAAGAAAGAAAAAGAAAGACGACAGAAAAAGAAAAGAAAAAGAGAGAAAGAAGAATATTCAATCAAACAGTTTTGTATAAATTTGATGATATTCTCCTGTCATCTTATTCATTCCTCCAGGGTGTGATGTCAATAACCCGCAAACATATTTCTCCTCATACATTCTGAGAAGTGAAAGTGGGGTACATTCAGGATATTTTTTGAGAATGTGCACTTTCAAATCTTCTTCAAAATTGCAGCCGCTTGAAACGAAATGTTCAGCAAGTTCTGTTGAACTACTGTTCTTGTGCCTGACGTCGAATCTGTGCCCATTAAACCTTTTGTTTAATTGTTCCGCTGTACAACCAACATAAATCAAGTTATGTTTCGTGCATTCTGCACCGTACACTAAATGGGAATCTTTGCAGGTTCCCCCTTCTGTATAAATCATAACATTTCTATTATGATTTTTGATGGTATTCACTTCACTCATGTTGTTGCACAATAAACAGGGCTTACCTCTCTTGCGGCTGTTCTTTAAGGTACAGCGTGTAGATACTCCAATGTTCGTTTTCTTGGAGTCAGATATAGAGGTCAATAATTCTTTTATCTTCTTATTCCGTCGAAAGGCTACAATGGGCGGCTGAGGAAATGTCTGTTTGAAACTGGGATATTTTTTCGCCACATGTTGGTAACTTTCATGCAACACTTTTGAAATGCCAGCGAAACGTCGGTGCCAGTTAATCACTAAAGGAATTCTGTAATCTGTTGTATTTTGTTTGCTAAGATTAGGCGTGTAGGTTTTACTATCTTTGCTAATCTTAGCTATTTCACTTGCTATTTCCTTTAAACGTGATTCACTGTAACCTCGTTTGACATAATGACATACAAAAGCATTTGCATGTTTCCAGTAATCCCCTATGTCAGTGCAAATCCGTTTTATCCTCAAAAATTGGGATTTCGGATTTGACCGAATAAGATGATGTGGATGATCGGAGCGGCGGTGGAGAAATATGTGGGATGACGTTGGCTTGCAAAATAACTCTGGCACTATTCTGCCTCCAGAAAACTTGACTTTTGTGTCCAAAAATTCAACGCTAGTTTTTGAAAAACTAGACGTAAATTTTATATTGGACTTAAAGCCATAGTTTCTAGCATAACAGTCACAGAAATGCAAGAAGTCCATTAAACTATCCTGTGATCCTTCCCAGACAAAAAATACGTCGTCAATGAACCGTAACCAGAGTATTGGTTCATGACCATGAAGGGATTTGAATGTCTTCAGTAACTTTGTCTCAAAATTTGTCATAAAGACATTAGCGAAATTAACTGCCATGGGGGTACCCATGGCGCAACCCTTCGTCTGGTGGTAGAATCTTTGTCTAAACTGCATTGTGTTACTTTCTAACACAAGCCTCAATAATCTACAGAGCAAATTTGTTGGAACACTTTTATTTGACCGCTTTTCAAAGGCATCCATGCATGCTTCTACCCCTTCATTGTGGTCAATACTAGGATATAAGGAGGAAACATCCATGGTTACCAAAAAGCAGTTCTCAACACGGCCTCGGCGTTTAAAAAAGTTATTGATTTTAGATACAAAATCAAAAGTGTCCCGAATATAGGAACTTGATCTTTTTGCGACGGGGAGTAGAAAGCCATCCAGCCATTCCGAAATTTTGGCCGTACAGCATTCATATCTGCAGCAAATTGGGCGCAGTGGAGGAAATTTTTCGAACTTTTTGTGTATTTTAGGGAGACCATAAAATACAGGTGTTCTTCTTTCAGACCTTAAAATCCTAGATTCAGCCTTACTAACGAGATTGTTTTCCTCCATTTCCAAAATTATTTTGTCAAGTTCCTCTCTGTAATTGGGGTTTGGATCGACAGGTAATTCTTCATATGAAGTTTTGTCATTTAAAACTTCTTCACAAGCCGAAATATACTCACTTTTGTCCATAATGACGATAGCGCCTCCCTTATCCGCCATCTTAATAACAATAGAATCGTTATTAGCTAGATGTCGGAGTGCGTAACGCTGGGAATTTGTGAGGTTATTCCAGGATTTCTTTCCACTTGTTTTAAGGCTTTCTCTAATGCCTGCCTGACAAGATTCAAGAAATTCTAGTAGTGCTTGTAAACGTCCCTCCCGAACTTTATCTGGATACCAATTGGGATTCTTTTCAATCCAATTATGCCAGATTCGATCATCATCATTATTTTTAGGAAATATAGGGTTTTCTGCCGCCTCGTTACCAGTTTTCTCAAAAAAATATTCTTTCAGCTTGTGGCGGCGGACAAACTGAAATAGCCCTTGAGCTAGTTTATTCTTGTCGAAATTTTTAGTGCTTGGGCAAAAACTCAATGAGACATCGTCGGGCGAAAGTTTTAATTTGGATAAATTTATAACCGACTTATTCTCTAATGTGATGGTTTTTCTCGGGCAAGTGATTTTCAGAGTCTTTTTTTCTTTAGATTCCTGACTACTTTTTGGGTGTTGCTCGTAATCTTCACTTAAAACGTGGAACCTATTCGGTGACAAAATTTGTTCTGAATGGTCATGTGAGACGTTACAATTTTTACTCGTCTTTCTAGGGGTAATCCATTTCTGGGTGGATGATAGAAAGTGAGTGATGTCTGTGGTATTAGTAGACATTTGAAAAACCTTTACTTTCGGGAAAGGAACAAATTTTATTGTTTTCGAGGCAAAATCTTAAATGTGCTCGCATTTTTGACTGATCAAATAGAAATTTCTCTGGAGCGTTTCCAATGACCAGTTCAAATGCATACGCTAGGGCAAAAAGGCCACAATCATATGCGCCAACTTGGGGATTCATGATATGAACTTGTTGAATTGTAGGAATAATGTTTGTTTGTGGTGAATACAAGGTTGTTATTTGTGCCATTAGTTCCTGTGAAACTGGTAAATTCAAACTGTCATAAATATAAACATCTCCAAAAAAATTTGTTGATAAAACAAAATGATGGATAAACAGTGTGCGGTGTGGATTGTATGTTAGAAATTACGTATGAGAAAAAATGGTTGGTTGTATTGAAATTTCTGGAAAATTTTCCGTTACGATTTTCAACCCGGCGTCAATGAGTTTATCACATAACATTTGTCCTGAACCAATACTCTGGTTACGGTTCATTGACGACGTATTTTTTGTCTGGAAAGGATCACAGGATAGTTTAATGGACTTCTTGCATTTCTGTGATTGTTTTGCTAGAAACTATGGCTTTAAGTCCAATATAAAATTTATTATTATTATTAGTAGTATTATTATTATTATTATTAATATTAAGGCAGCGAACTGGCAGAATCGTTAGTATAATGGACCAAATATTTAGAGGTATTTTGCCCGTCGCTATGCTCTGGGTTCAAATCCCGCCGAGGTTGACTTTGCCTTTCATCCTTTCGGAGTCGATAAATTAAGTACCAGTGAAATACTGGGGTCGATGTAGCCGACTAGTCACCTCCCCGAAAATTTCAGACCTTGTGCCTATAGTAGAAAGGATTATTATTGTTGTATGATTATTATTAATCTTATTATTACTATTATAATTATTAATTTCTGCCTCTGGCAAAAACGTTGGCTTCTTAGATAAAGTGCTTCACGGCATTTCCTCCGAATCCTTACATTGTGAATTCAAATACTGTTGAGGTGGACTTCGCCTTTCCTTCTTTCGGGGTTAGTAAAATAAGTACTAGTTGAGCACTAGGAATCATGTTATCGACTAGCCCCCTCTAGGACACTCTAAATAACTCCCACATCCCTATGGAGTCTTGCAACTCTGTTCAGGTTAGAGACCTCGTAAGGACATACATTTCACATTGCCTACCTACACGATAATTTTCCCCAAAATTTGGACAGTCTTTATGGACACGACACTCCCACTTCATCCATGGATGTGTAGCAGTGGTGACTTTGAAAGATTTAGAAAAAGAATTAAAAAAAAATATTTAAGAATATAGTTCTAAGCGTCACATAATCTTAAAACAGCTGACTTCTTAGGTGTTACTTTAGAAATAAATAACAACTATTTCCACTAGTGTCACAAACCGAGCGAAAGCCTTAATTATGTTAATTTTCAATTCAAACACCGTTCTGACCCCAACTCGATCGTCGATAGCGTGTCAAATAAAATAGCTTCAACATCAGCCGGTATAGAAATTTTCGACCAGTTAAATTACTAAAACGATGCGCTTATTAGCGTTTGATACACTAATTAAATCAAGTATATATCCATTTAAGATAACTCTCTCTATATCTCTATCTCTCCTCTCTCTCCTTCTCTCCTCTCTCTCTCTCTCTCTCTCTCTCTCACTCTCTCTCTCTCTCTCTCTCTCTCTCTCTCTCTCTCTCTCTCTCTCTCTCTCTCTCTCTCTCTTCCACTCGTGATATTAATAACTACCTACCCTTCCCCGCGAAACGCATCTCTGGACATGGGACTATGCCTCCGCATTCTGAATCTAGCACGAATTCAAGCCGTTCTTCCTTAACACTACACGGTCAAAACACCTCTTAAACCTATTCTAATCTTCATAAAACCGCCCGCTATACACCTCGTATTAGGAATCTATGTCTTTCGCAACTTTCATAACGGTATGCCTAGTTACAAAATCCTTAGTTACTCGGAATTGGACACATAGTTACTCGGAATGTGTCCGGACCCGCCACCCGAAATCTTAACTCTACGACCTGTACTAGAGAGAAGTAGAAAGGCTAGACACAAAGAAGTAATCTGGTTCCATTCACCTTCGTCCTCATCATTCAAAGTAGAGTACTGAAATTGTTTTTGTAGCTTTAAAGAAGCATTTTCACACATCGAGCAAGAATGGAAAGATGTTTAACCTCCCACCCTTTTTTAACGTGTTATACACCATTATCTCTAATAGAACTGATGTTATACGTAGGATTAACAATAAAACTAATTACTGACCCATCAAGGTTAACAAGACCCATACGCAATACCCCAGAATATACAACTCAAAGGCGCCGCGTCACATCAGAAAGGTAACTGACATCCCATATGTTAATATCAGGTCCAATTCGCATTCCATTAAACAAAACGAGCGTGATTGTGGTGCAAGCCCCGAATGCGGTAACGTTCTGAATGAGAACAGTACTAAAACTAACCATGACATCAGTAATCCTACTAACCTTACTGCTGATAAGATTAAGAGTGTGTTTAGCGAAGGCAGTAATTGCCCCGAGCGCAACAGCCTGAACTACACCCCGCTTGAACCCTCAAGTAGTTTGTGTAATTGTAAATGT
The DNA here is from genome assembly GCF_046866305.1 of Octopus bimaculoides. Classification (NCBI taxonomy): domain Eukaryota; kingdom Metazoa; phylum Mollusca; class Cephalopoda; order Octopoda; family Octopodidae; genus Octopus; species Octopus bimaculoides. The sequence goes on along the minus strand of NC_142944.1, from coordinate 40,568,680 downwards.
CTATCCTCCTGTCAATTAGATAACAAGAGCCTGACGAAGACTATTGTTTATCAATGTGTAATTACTATAAATCAAGCTAGATACGTTTACATTGGTGTTACTTGGTATAATCTCACGTATAGATTACTTAACTTCCATATGACCTTTCAGACAGAAGCTAAGGCTGATAGCACATCTTTACCTAAAATGATTCGGAAATTAAAGAAGGGTTTAATTAATTTAGCGGTTATAATAATAGGAGCGCGTAGTGCATTATGGAGATTATGACGACCATGTACAGTAACGACAACATTATTAATGGATTTAATGAACTGATTATAAGATGTAGACATAACTCCTTTCTCTGCTACAAACCCTAATTCCCATTTGACATAACTAGCCAATTCTTGCTCATTTGTAGTTAATGATAACTTCTTCAGGAAATTCACAACTTCCTCCTCTGCAAACTCTAATTCATATTAAACAATTCCTGCTACTCCCTAATTATTTCTGGTTACTGAAGATTTCGAAAGAAGTCTCACTTTCCCTCACCTCTGGCTTCGAACTTTATACATTATTTAGTGTAGTTATGATATACTTTAGTACACTTTTCATCTAATTTTATAAACTAGTATACCAAATTCTACATTATTCCTTTATGTTACTACTAGGTGACAATGTGGAGAGCTAGCTGGAATTAGTACTCTTTACACGCCTTTCGCTCTTCACAGCTTACTTATTACTTCAGTTGCTTTTTAATTACCCTGAGTGTCTCATTATATCCTAAATCTTACTACCTATGTGATTTCATGTTTCGCTTATCTGTATACTTAACGATCTTAAACATACATATTTATACTTGTGTGCGCTTTTTGTGCGTATGACTTCATGTGTCTATAACTATACATGTATTTTCGTTCACCTCTGTCATTTCAGCTTGTTTATTGCACGATTTTTAATTTCTGCTATTACCTTTAAATAACTTCCAGCGTACATCTTCAAGTATATATGTTTGTGTGTGGTTGTATATATACTTGATATTATATCTATTTTGATATCGTTCGGTGGTATTCGTTTATGAAGGTTTATGTCTAAGAGTGTATGTATATGTAGCTATATTTTATCCTTTTATTTCTGCAGTATACGCATGTATTCTAGGCATATGTAGATACATATTTGTTTATTTGGCCTTTGCGTATAAATTTATATGTATATTTGTTTACATATGTTTATATGTGTGCCTATAATTATATGTATTACTTATATGTTTCGTATGCATTCCTCTACCTAGTTGCTTCTGTGTGTGTGTGTGTGTGTGTGTGTGTGTGTGTGTGTGTGTGTGTGTGTGTGTGTGTGTGTGTGTGTGTGTGTGTGTGTGTGTGTGTGTCTGAATGCTTACAGGTGTGCAGTCTAAATCGATATGTGCAAGGGTTAAAAAATCTAAAAAAACAGACCTCGCCCCACAATTGCGCAGTGAACTAGTAATTGATAACCTACAACGATTTATTGCGAAATGCGATGTGGGATATGCATAAATACGCATACACACACAGAGGCATGACAAAATTAAATAGACACACCGTAAAACATCGTTTTATGTTTACTCCAACTTGTAAAGGCTTATATTTTCTATTAATTGACAATTTTATGTTTCAGGTTCTATATGTGACTGTTTAATCATGCCATGTACAATAGAAACCTTGGAACTGTCTGAATTTCAAAGAGGCTATATTGTGGGTCATTCTAAAGGTGGACATAGCGTAAAATCGCAGAAAACCTTGGGATCCAGCTTTCTGCAGTTAATAAAGTGATTGTGCTATTCACCAGAGAGGGGAAGGAGTTCACATCACCTCACCCAGATCAACCAGGGCCCTTTTTTTGCTAAGAGAAGCGTGGAGGATAATCCACGTTGCAAGTCCTCTAACATAGCAGAACAAGTTAATGTCAGTCCCAGAGCAGCTTTCAGGTATCTCCACAAACTTGGTTACAATGGCAGAGCAGCAAGAAGGAAGCTAATTTTTCGACCAATCAGCTAAAGTACTGATTGCATGAAACCGTGTTTAGTTTGCTCTTTTGGATAGCTCTAACTCTACAATAACATTCTATATCTTTATGTGTAGTTCAGATAATTTATATTCTAATTGATTACGGTTTTAAATTTCGTTATCAATGAATTTGATCTAGTCAGAGGAGCATCGTCTTAGTAACAAATATTCATGCTGTTCTTATTTGCTGATAAATTGGATACTATAATCGATATATCGTTGATTGCTCTTAGCTGAATTTGGGTGGTTATTAATTTTTTATATATGTAATTTAGATTCCCATTTGGCTTATGAAATGAGCAGTAAAGGCTAGGATGTAGGTCGAGTGTGGCATCTAGAAATTCATTCTCTTTATATCGTTTGTAATTTAGTTGAAAGGTTAAAGTTTTTAAGATCATTATATAATTTCTGGGGTTTCAGAAGTTCTGTATTGTTAGCAGAGGGTCATCTCTAAGCAGACATCCAGCCATTTCTAAAATATTTTTTTGTAGCTCGCTGAGACGTAATGGACTCAGTAAATCGGTGACATTTTCCGAATCAGAGGATCCATAGTAATATTACCTTTTTTCCTTCTTTAATTCTTTTATTCCTTTTCTTCTTTCTCTCTTTTTTCACAACCCTATTTTTCTCTTTTTCTTACTCTCTCTTTTATCTCAGTATGCAAATAGTCTTGCACTCTATTCCACGATAAGCATTTGTTATGAGTTATTATAATGTAATGTTTTCCTAAAGATCCTCTGTGGATCTGCGTCTACATGCACTATTAACACCCATTGCGAAACGTGCGTAGGGAGAAAATGGCATAAATTGCACATTGGTTATAGCGCGTGCGCGCACGCGCGCGCGCACACCCACACACACACACACACACACACACACATACACACACACATACACACACACTCACGCACGCGCACACACACGTTTGATTTACTCGATTACACCCTGGGAGAGACCCAGGATATTAGTGTTAAAACAGAAGTAATTAACAAACACTAGGAATTTCCAAACGATCAGTGATTTGGAACAGTGATATAGCTATCTCTACTTCAGACGAAAATATATTAGCAGACGTTTATCATCAATTCAGACAGCTTTTGAATATCGCATTATGCTTCTTCGCCGACATCTACAAAACATCAGAAGAAGTGCCACAATGCATTTCGCCGTTCGACGAGATGCATACATGATAGAAAGTATTCCCTGATTGATAACGAAATGTTGATACTCAAAACATCATTATATGAAAAGTTTTCTGCTGATTAACAAAAGCAAATGCGGTGCTACTTTGCTAAAAAGCATCAAAGTTTTAGTGACGTAAATGATCAGTTTAGACAATCTTGGACTAATAATCGGTACATAAGCTTTCATTTTGAAAGGCACGGCTTTGAAATTCATGATGAAGGAACAGCGAAATCCCTTAATTCACATAAGGGATAAAGAAGCAGGTAAAACCTGAATGCAACAACCTAGATTCGGTGGAATCAACTCCAAGAACGTGACTCATACAGTTGGTAGCACTCCGAAAATTTCATCTTGCTATCTATGAAGCATGATACCATGACCAAAACGTTAACGACAGTGTTGTGTCGCATATGGAGGTAATAGCCTGATTATATTTTGGGGCACCTGTTAATCACATGTGTGACGTTTTTCACAGAAATTACATAATCTACATTTTCAGTTGCATCTTGGAGCTTCAAAGGCTTCACTATCTTTAAGTACTAACCTAAAAACCGCACTCTGTGCATACTTTTCAGCTAGCTCATGCGGGGAGCTAATTGAGCCTGCAGCTCAAAACTAAGGAGAGCTAAGTAGCATGACTAATACGTCTATAATGACTATATGCCGCGGTGGTGGTTGATCAGAGGATAACGATGGATAATCACACACACACACACACACACACACACACACACACACAAACAGACATGGGCTTATAGTTTTCTGCTAACTCGGTAGTTTCCTTTTCTATGTTTGTGTGTGTGTGTGTGTGTGTGTGTGTGTGTGTGTGTGTGCGTGCGTGCGTGTGCATGTGTGTGTGTGTGTGTGTGTGTGTGTGTGTGTGTGTGTGTGTGTGTGTGTGTGTGTGTGTGTGTGTGTGTGTGTGTGTGTGTACGTGCGTATTTCTCATCTGTATTTAATCATTTAAAATATTGCTTTGCGGGAGCTGATTTCTACCTACATACAAATCTCCATCTTTGGAATGTAGATAATGAAAACAATGTCACCTTTTAAACCCGAGTAAAGTCATGCATAGTTTTACTGTCCTGATTACAGATTGTATTTGTAATGTGCGATTCAGTTGATTGATTTCTTCTTCTGAAAATCCAAGTTTATCCAGAGTGACAGTTAGGCATTTGCTTACAAACCAAGTGCTCCAATTATTATTAGTATGAATGCAAATTTGTAATTTGGATATAGCAACTGGGGGTTTTGAAGTAGTTGTCAAAATTTATCTTCTTCCTCTTTGATTTTCAAACAGATATCCACACCAGCAGGACAGTTGTCCTCTATGGCGGTACATACATTTTCTTGTCTGTCCCAAGCAACAATATTCGGCTTGTTATGCCTACACTTGACTGATGTTTTGATGGAATTGTTCAACCAATATTCTTTGTGCTGATATTTGTGTACGTATTCAATAACTGATTCTCTGTATTTATTCCAGCTTTTATTTTTTCGAATGACATTGCATATTGTTTTTGCGACAGCGTCATGTCGCATAGGGAAGTAGTACTTTAATGACATATTTTGAGCAGCTACTAATCACATGTGTGATTTCCTCCCAATGTCTTTGGAGAGTTAGAAAATAAGATCCAGTTGCTTTTTTGATGTGGTTAATATTTGGCCCATACAGCATTAATTCATCGACATCTGCACGTGTTCAATACATCCGCACATTTCCTTCTTTCCCCAACTTGTTCTGGGGTTACAATACTGTTAGTGGTGCAATAGTCCTGTAGAAACAAGCTGGGACATCTTATACATGATTTGAGAGGCTACAGAGTGGTAATTTTTGGCTTCCGTGGATCAGCTATTTTGTGGAATGAGAAGAGTGATGGCTGTTGACAGCCATGTGTATACGTTTAATGTGCCTTTGTCATTCTTCCCAAGCAGAACTTGCCGATAAAAGCTGAAATTTTTAACCAACATCCTTTAATAAGATTTTAGAGTCTGTGGATTTTTGTTTGGTATTTTTCAGGACTAGTTCAAAACCTTCACAGTCGATTTTGTAGGGTTTTCTTTAACGTTTGCAGTAGCCTTGTTCTAACTCGCCTATCCTTTCAGCTTTTTTGTTGAGCCAACCATTTTTTTCCAAAATTGATTCCAGTAGCCTTTCACTTATTCTGTTGAATGGGTGCTTTTTATTATTTTCTGTTGAATCTATGATAGACTTGGGATCTCTAGCAAACAATCTATTTAGTCTTTCGTTTATTATCTGTGAGTTTATGTATGTATGTATGTATGTATGTATGTATGTATGTATGTATGTATGTATGTATGTATGTATGTATGTATGCATGTATGTATGTATAACTTTCTGTGACAATCGTGACACGGCTATATATAAATTATCGACGGTATATATAATATTAACGAAACAGTGAAGTATGTAAGAAAATCTAAAAGTTTAACGTGTAAGGGTATATATACTTGCCTGTATATATAGACGCATATATATATATATATATATATATATATATATATATATATATATATATATATTCATAAACGTAAGTCAAAGATCGATGCATGCGATGATATACATGCTTGCACATATATGTATACAAATAGATAGATAGATAGATTGATGTAGATATGTGTATGTATTATGTATGCATATATAATATATGTATGATATACATACATATATATAGACATATTTAAAAAATAACGTGGACATATATACATATATATGTATGTATATATATATATATATGTATATATGTATATATATATATACAAAAGTTTCGCAGAAAATACAGAACTCCAGTGATGTTGCACACCTGCAGCAGGAATTGGACTCAGTTTACAGATGGGATGAGGACAATAATATTCAGTTTAATGCTGAAAAATTCCAAGCCCTGCGCTACCAACGTCCAAAACTGAATATGAAACTTACAGAGTACACTGGTCCACAGGGAATTTCAATCCCAGAGCCTAAATCAGTGAGAGACTTGGGTATCGACATGAGTGATGATACCTCTTTCCAAGTGTACATTACCAGAATGGCAACAAAGTGCAGACGATTGGCTGGATGGATCCTGAGAACATTCAGAACCAGAGATAAGGAAACCATGATGATCCTCTGGAGGACGTTCGTGCTCAGCTGCCTGGATTACTGCTCACAGCTGTGGTCACCCACCAGTCTGAAATTAACAGCAGACCTTGAAGCAATCCAGAGGAGATTCACAAAGAAGATTGTCTCTTTGCAACTGCTCAGCTACTGGGAAAGGCTGAAACAGCTAAGACTCTACTCCCTGGAGAGAAGGCGGGAGAGGTATGCAGTAATATACATCTGGAAGATCCTGGAAGGAATTGTGCCAAATTTTGGCATTGAAAGCTACACCAATGCCAGAACGGGACGACACTGCATAGTGCCAAAGATCCCAGCAATGCCATCGCGCTTCAGGACCAGTTACTGCAACAGCTTGGGATTCAGGGGCCCACAGCTTTTTAATATTCTCCCAAAGAGCCTGAGGAATCTGCACAAAGTAGATGTAGGAGTTTTTAAATCAAAGCTGGACCTCTTCCTATCGAGAGTCCCAGATGAACCTAACTCGCGGCAGGAGGTGCAAATGAGGGTTGCTAAATCAAACTCCATTCTTTACCAAGTGCCACATATTGTAAGAGGCTCCCTGTAATAACAGTGTAGCAACACTGTGGTGCATCAGCATGGCCGCAGCTCTAGGCTGAAACTTAAATATATATATATATATATATATATATATATATATATATATATATATATATTGCCATGTTGGCTTGGCGATAACTATTAATTTCCAGTACCGCTGCCGTAGTCTCCTTTAGAGAGACTTAGAAATATTAATAACTATATATATATATATATATATATATATATATATATATATATATATATATACATATATTCTCCCTTGTCCCTCCCCTCTTTATACTCTTCTTTCTAGTACTATTTCTATATACTTTAAAATAACCTCTCTCTCTCAAATATCGTGCACCATGGATACCAGAGGACGAGACTTTGTACAGCGCCAAGTTGAGGCCAACAAGAAGATGAAGATGCGCTGAAACTGGCAGCTGGAGGAAGTTCGCCTTCTTGTACACGCATGGAACCTGGCCAAAGGATCACCAGCAAACGATCTAATAGCCGAAAGCCTGGATAGGTACAATTTCCACAGGTCAATGGCTCAAATTGATCGAAAGAAACTGGAGCTCATTCGCTCCTACGAGCTCGTGAAACCGCACCTTGACCTCCTAGAAGGCATTATGAGAGACACGGACACAAAAATGGACAGTGAAGACCCTGCACACTGTGCTCAGGCTCAGGAGGACCAAACGGATCACCAAGACAAGGCAGATGCCACCAGTGCTGTAGCCACTGATGAGGGATGCAATGACCATGGTGAATACAGTCAACGCTGCACCACAAACGACAAAGACAGGAGAACAGACAAGAAGACAGTAAACACAAACAGGCTTCAAGCCCAAACACGTCACACAGAGAAAAAGAAACAGATCTGTAAATTCTACCTAAATGGTACCTGCTGGCATGGGGAAAAGGGACGAAACTGCAAATTTGCCCATCCCAAACACCACCAGCTAAACAAGGTAGATAACCACTTACAAGAAAATAAGCGGGAGCGCAGAAAAGGGAGATCAGAAAGCTTAAATATACGTACACATAATCCACAGAATACCAACAGGACTCACAAAGAGAGAAGCCCGTATATTCCTTCTGCTCCCCAAAAAAGGCTGTATGCAGAGGCTGTACGAACTGCAGTAGCTGAGCAGCAAGCTTTTTTAAGCGTGGTCCAGAAAATGGTACAACAGTTAACGTGGATGCAGAGGGTACAGAGTCAACGCCACACGAACCATTGTCCAAGACCACCACAGATGATGGATCAGGGATGGCCACCGCTAACACCAGGAACCCCTGCACAGATATCACACCCATATTCCTACTGAATATCCGGGGCCTATTACGAACAGGCGGCAAAGACAAGTTCCTATACTTGAAAGACCTAGTAACATGCAATCAAGCAATATGCATGGTGCTTACCGAAACGCATCTAACACCTAATATAGCAGATGCGGAGATAAATATACCAGAGTATGCCGTACTCCGAACAGACAGAAGGGATAGAAGTCATGGGGGAGTTGCAATGTACATCCGAGAAGATGTCACACCCCTACTACTACTATCACACTCAAACTCTGTATGTGATACTTTAATAGTACACATAAAACAAATTGATGTAGTTGTATGCTCAACATACCGTCCACCAAATACCGCAAAGCAGGAAGGTAAATTTGAGGACAGCCTCAGACGCATAGAAGAGGCCCTGACAAATCTGGACCAACACATCAATATACTTTTCCTAGGCGACTTTAACCTCCCAAATGTTAAATGGCCTGAAGGTCACATCCTCTCTGGGATGTCACTGCATGAACAAAGCCAGGCAAAATCATTGCTAGAACTATCCAACATGCTGTTCATGGAACAAGTGATACTCCAACCAACCAGGGGAAGCAATATTTTGGATCTCTGCTTCACAAACAATGTGAGCCTAATCCATAATGTGAAAATAACGCCAACATCTCTCTCAGATCATAACATTATAGAATTAACTATGTATGGTCCTAGACAACCCACTGACACCCACCCCACCAGGAGGACTCAAGCAATATCCAACCTGAATTTCCACGGGGCGGACTGGAAGTCAATTCGCAGAGACATTCGAAATCAAAACTGGCATGACAGCCTTTCTATACAAGACAATGACCTCAAACTAAGTCATTTTATGTCAACCATACAAGACATATGCACCAAATACGTGCCATATAGAAAGACCAGCAAACATGCCAATAGAATTCCTAGAGACAGGAAAATCCTTATGAGACACAGAACAAAGGTCTCAAACCAGTTAAATAGAGAACTGGAGGATAGGAAAAGGGCTAAATTAAAACTAACACTGTTAGAAATAGAAAACAAAATTAAACTCTCCCATGAAAAGGAGAGAGCAGAGAAGGAAAAGAGAGCAGTAGAAAGCATAAAAACAAACCCCAAGGCTTTCTATAGATTTGCAAAGGAGACTGCTACGGTGCAGTATAAGATAGGACCCCTGTTCCTGCCTAATGGCTCACTGACTGCAGATCCCACATGGATAAGTGAAGTGCTCAGTACACAATTCAAGAGTGTCTTCACCTCTCCTCTGAGTCACATGCAGATAAAGAACCCAGCTGATTTCTTTGACAATAGCACTCAGCAGAAGGGGACTGCATCCATTACCTACATCGACATTGAAGAGGAAGATGTGATAGCTGCCATAAATGAAATGAGCTCAAATTCGGCAACTGGCCCCGATGGTTTCCCAGCTGTCCTCTTAAAGTCGTGTAAACAAGAATTAGCAGGACCACTCCGGATACTCTTCCAGAGTTTCCTTGCAAATGGTAAACTTCCCAAAAAGCTGAAGGAAGGCACCATATGTCCTATCCATAAAGGTGGAAGCAGAGCAGAGGCTGGAAACTACAGGCCCATCTCTCTGACTTCACATATTAGCAAAGTCATGGAACGAATTGTCAGAAGGAGATTGATTGCGTTCCTAGAAGAAAATGACTTGCTGAATGAGACCCAGCATGGTTTCCGTCCAGGTAGAAGCTGCCTCACGCAGCTCTTGCAGCATTATGACTGGGTCCTGAAGCAGCTACTTGACCATTCAAATGTTGATGTGATATATCTCGACTTTGCAAAAGCCTTTGACAAAGTTGATCATGGCTTGATATGTCACAAGCTGCGAAACCTTGGCATAGCTGGTAAATTAGGAGAGTGGCTGCATGACTTCCTGAATGGTGGAAGTCAGACAGTTGCAGCCAATGGAGAACTATCTAGGGAAACACAAATATTGAGCGGTGTTCCACAGGGAACTGTTCTGGGGCCACTACTGTTCATAGTGGCCCTTCTGGACATGCCCACGGTCACTCGGAGAGCCACTGTCACTAGCTATGCTGATGACACAAAGATATCTCAGGCAATAAAGAATCCTGATGATATTGTAAGCCTGCAGAATGACCTAAATGCAATATATGAGTGGGCAGAGCAAAATAATATGCAGTTCAATGCAAAAAAATTTCAAGTACTGCGCTACAAGACCACAAGTACCTCCCAACTGGCATACACAGGGCCTGGAGGTACTGCAATCCCAGAACCACAAACAGTGAGAAATCTGGGCATCAACATGTGTAGTGATGCATCATTTCACATGCACATTGTCAAGTTGACAGCAAGGTGCAGACAACTGGCGGGGTGGATACTGAGGACTTTCCGTACAAGGAATCAAAAAGTCATGTTGATTCTATGGAAGACATTTGTTCTGAGCCGCCTAGACTATTGCTCTCAGTTGTGGTCACCACACAGTGTTAAGCGGACAGCAGAACTCGAGGCAATTCAGCGGCACTATACAAAAAAGATCGCCACAGTCCAACAGATGAACTACAGGGAGCGACTGAAGGCACTAGGTCTCTACTCCCTGGAGCGCAGGCGGGAGAGATATGTAATAATATACATATGGAAAATACTGGAAGGACTGGTGCCAAACTTTGGTATCAAGTACTACAGGAATGCCCGCACGGGTCGCCACTACATGGTGCCAAAGGTACCGTCCACTGCATCTCACATAAGAACGAGATACTGCAGCAGCCTCGGTTTCAGAGGACCTCAGCTCTTCAATGCCCTGCCAAAACATTTGAGAGACATGCAAGACATGGATGCGGAGGTCTTCAAGACAAAACTTGACGCTTTCCTCTCCACGATACCAGACGAACCAATGGCTCGTAATGAGACGCAGTTTAGGGCAGCTGTGTCAAATTCTCTTATACACCAGATGTGCCATCAAAACTCTTGATTGGACCATGTCAGGTGGGGGAGAAGAGCCATGCAAGGAACGTGAAAATCACGGTGGTGCACCAGCATGACCGCAGCCACTTGGCTGAAACACATAAATAAATAAATATATATACATATATACATATATACATATATATATATATATATATATATATATATATATATATATATATATATATATATATATACATATATATATATATATATATATATATATATATATATATATATATATATATATATATATATATATATATATATATATATATATATATATATATATATATATATATATATATATATATATATATATATATATGTATATATATAAGCAATGTTAATTCTCTAAATGAAGTATTAACAGTAACTGCACGATAAAGTGTAGTATATTGCCACTTAAGTGTGGCTGACCCCTAGGGGTGGATGTTACTGTTGCTTTTAGCCCCAGGAGGACATCTCCTCCAGCTGGCTTATCGACACACGACTGTGTCCTGTTTGCCAAGGGAGTTATCCCTCTCACCTCGGCCAGCACCTGCTGGCCGAGGTGAGAGGGATAACTCCCTTGGCAAACAGGACACAGTCGTGTGTCGATAAGCCAGCTGGAGGAGATGTCCTCCTGGGGCTAAAAGCAACAGTAACATCCACCCCTAGGGGTCAGCCACACTTAAGTGGCAATATACTACACTATATATATATATATATATATATATATATATATATATATATATATATACATATATATATATACATATATATATATATATATACATATATATATATGGAGGCGCAATGGTCCAGTTGTTAGGGCAGCGGACTCGCGGTCATAGGTCCGCAGTTTCGATTCCGAGACCAGGCATTATGAGTGTTTATTGAGCAAAAACACCTAAACCTCCACGAGGCTCCGGCAGGGGATGGTGGCGAACCCTGCTGTACTCTTCCACTACACCTTTCTCTCACTCTTACTTCCTGTTTCTGTTATGCCTGTAATTCAAAGGGTTAGCCTTGTCACACTGTGTCACGCTGAATATCCCCGAGAACTACGTTAAGGGTACACGTGTCTGTGGAGTGCTCAGCCACTTGCATGTTAATTTCTCGAGCAGGCTGTTCCGTTGAGCGGATCAACTGGAACCCTCGACGTCGTAAGCGAGGTTCCAGTTGATCCGATCAACGGAACGGCCTGCTCATGAAATATATATATATATATATATATATATATATATATATATATATATATATATATATACACACACACATAAGTTACCTTTATACCTATAACGAACTTTTTCAATTGTATACACAAGTATATATTTGCATACGAATACACATATATGATTATGTATATAAATATACAAAAATATGTATGTAAATACGTGTATACACGTATACATATACACCCATGTACGTATGTACATAAATATAAACATACACGTATACTTACACACATACACAGACGCACACATTCACGTACATATGCATACCCACAATACACACAGATACATAAAAACCTATCTAGATCATAACGTATTGATGCGACGACCGAAAATACAGTTGGCATTATATCCCTATCTCCCGGGCTGGGTTATGAACCCGTACTCTGGTCAGTTGGGGACAATGGTATTTCCTTTGTCTCGTCGGCAACCACAGCTATTTTTAGCGTAGCTGCCCCCTTTCCGGTCACCGAAAGTTCAGCAGGACAGGAATTGGCGGGAAGCAGTCGGCCGAAGCAGTGAGCAGAGAATTTTGGCCAGTGGAGTTCTGGCAGCCAGCAGAGGGAGTTGGGTTGTAGCAGCCAGCCGGAGCGGTTGGGAGACAGCAGTTTGCCCGTTGAGATGGGGCCAGTCGAGTGAGATGAAGATGAAGAATAAGTCTGACAGACAGAAAGCTATGGTCAGCAGAAACGCATAGAGTCCCAGAGAGAGAGGGACAGAGAGATGAAGCAGTTGTACAGATATGAAGATGAAGAATAAGTCTGACCGAGAGAAAGCTATGGTCAGCAGAAATGTATAGAGTCCCAGAGAGAGAGAGAGAGAGAGAGAGAGGGACAGAGAGACGGAATTGTAGTGGCAGACTGCCTTGGTCAGTGGAAGTAGCAGACCTGAAGGAAACGAACTTCGTTGTGGTAAATGCTTTTATATTATTTTAGAGAAAAAGAACTCTGAGTTGTTAACTGTGTTGTTAAATGCTTCTAAAAGAAAGGAAAAGAAAAGAAATACAAAAGAAAGAAGCAGAAGAACTTTGTTGTCAAATGAAACTTGAGACACGAACTTTGGGATGTAAAAATGATTGAAAAGCTTGTAATTGTTTGGAAACTTTGTCAACGTTATTGAACTGTCATGCCATGTATTGGAATTGTTATTATGTAATGCTCTATTCTAATGTCTTAAATGTATTCTGTGATGTTATGTAAAGAAAAAAGAAAAGGTTACCCAACGCATGGTCATCGTGTTGTTTCTTCCTCCCCGTCCTATTTGCTTGTGTTGTTCTTTGTTACGTGCTCCAGCCGGGGCTTTATTATCGGTCAGGTGACCGAGACGAGTTGCTAGCTCACTGAGTGTGAACGTTCGCGCGTGCGCGAGTCCCCTCTTCGGTGTTAAGGAGGTGCTTCGCGTGCGGGCGTTCGTAACAGTATATATACAAACAATTTTTTAAAAGCTGCTCAGTGTATATAGTACTAAAATATTAAAATTCGGATAAAAAAGGCATTTACAAAATGCAGCACCATATATAGAATTATCTATAAATTAAATGTAAACAATAGGCGTAGGAGTGGCAGTGTGGTAAGTAGCCTGCTTACCAACCACATGGTTCCGGGTTCAGTCCCACTGCGTGGCACCTTGGGCAAGTGTCTTCTACTATATGCTTCGGGCCAACCAAAGCCTTGTGAGTGGATTTGGTAGACGGAAACTGAAAGAAGCCCGTCGTATATATGTATATATATATGTATGTGTGTGTATATGTTTGTGTGTCTGTGTTTGTCCCCCAACTTCGTTTGACAACCGATGCTAGTGTGTTTACGTCCCCGTAACTTAGCGGTTCGGCTAAAGAGAACGATAGAATAAGTACTAGGCTTACAAAGAATAAGTCCTGGGGTCAACTTGCTCGACTAAAAGGCGGTGCTCCAGCATGGCCGCAGTCAAATGACTGAAACAAGTAAAAGAGTAAAGAGTACAGAATAATTAAATAGGTTTGTAAAATGCAATAAAATAAAATAATAAAAAGAACTTCGGCAAAGCTTAAACTTGAAAATGATGTGTAAAATGATATGAAAACAAGGTTTTCTTAAAGAATACGTCGAAATATATATTCGATATCATTGCGATGCGAAATGACCATACATTACAAATACAAATTCAAAAGTGGCATTCGAAACTAATTCAAAAGTCAACATATATTATGCATATGGTATTTTGTCGGTTGACATTTTAAATTTCGCTGTGTGCCTGCAGGAATTTAAGAGTTCGCGTCTTTGATTCAAAGCGCTATTAATTTTTCCGAAAGGCATAAATTACATTTAATGGTTCTTTTATGAGCTCCATGTCTGTATGCTAAAGCTGTATCTAAGATTTTCCATGTTACATCGAAAGGACGGGTTTCATTTTCTTTCAATTCCCAGAATATTTTGCCAGACTAGTTTTTGTCCTATTTTCGGGGTACCGGAAAGAATTTCTGCGGGAATAAAATCGGGTCTTGAAAGAATTTTATGAAGCCCCTGTGTATGTTTTATATTCTTGTGAGCCTTCTATTTGCATTTTGGCCCTATACACAATCCCTTTCTGCAGACGTTTTCCTTCCAGCGGACAGGAGGTCTCATCTTTGAAAATACAATTCTTCGGATTTGAATCGGCACTGTAGCTATCTGTAATTATCTTATTGTATTGGTTAATGAAAGAGGCGAAGTTTTTACAACAAGAATAGCTAATCTTCAGCGTTCTTCTATTAAATATTCTGTAAAACTTATGGCTAGGTTGAAAATGCTTAGAAACTAATTTTAAGAATTCCCTACCTATTTTAGTTTTTACGGCCATATCAAATGCTGGATTCAACCACAAAACCCTCCTAGTTCTTCTAGTTCTACCTGTAGTATTATTGCTACCATTAACTTGGTTGTACTGGATCTTCTCAGAGAATCCTCTATTTCTTAATGCGTTGTTGTAATAGGGTGCAGCATTTTGAAATTATGTCTTATCCGGAGAAATTGAAGATATTCGCCTACCTACATTACTGACTAGCTTCCTAAGAATAACTGGCGGATGATTAGATTCTTTGCTAATATAAGATAGCTTTCCATTAAGCTTACGGTAAGGTTTGAACTGTAACTGTATCTAACTGTAAATCTAAATTTATATCTACGTTTTCAAGATTACTATCTATCGTAATCCATAAGCCCATCTTTTGGAAGAAAACAACTAGATCCTTCTTAAGCTTATCTAATTCGTGGCCGTTTAAATTATGGTTGATTATAAGGCCGTCATCCCTATATAATCCTGCGTCTATAAAATGGAATTCTAAACTTAGATTATATAAGCTCCTTTGAGCACACATAACTTAGCCCCGTTATATTCCCCCATCGCTACATTGAAAAGAGAATCCTCACTCTTTTTGACCCAGGTAGAATCCTCGTAAAAAAGGAAGGGAGTTCCTCGCATGTATGATAATATCTATTTCCGAGTCATCGATGGTGATATACTGCTTGCAGAAGATGGTTTGCAAAATTCAGAAGTGGAGATTTCAGCCTTGAAGATGAAGATCGAACAGGATCCAGTTGAGTTTGATTATAAGCTCCTTGAGGCATTACTTGAAGAAAATCCTGCATTATCAGTTGAAGAATTGGCAATAAATCCCGAGTTGAGATCTGCTCTTCTCTCCATTCTCGCGAACTCATTTCACCCTTTTTGGATAGACTTGCGACTGGAGACGAAAAATGAATCTTCTATCGAAATGTTAAACGTCGTAATCAGTGTCTTAGTAAAAGGAAAAAAGCTCAACCACAGCAGAGAAGGGAACTACATGGAAAAAAGGTTCTGCTCTCTATCTGGTGGGATTACAAAGGAGTAATTCACTTTGAATTGTTACCACCTAATGCAACAATCAATTCTCAAGTCTACTGTCAGTAATTAGAGCGTTTAAACCAAGCTTTGAAGGAAAAAAGACCCGCTTTAGTGAATCGAAAAGGAGTGATGTTTCATCAGGACAATGCGTGACCCCACACTGCAAAGATCACATCACAGAAGATCGAAAAGCTTGGTTGGGAAAAAATTCCTCATCCACTTTATTCTCCCGACATTGCTCCTTCAGACTATCATTTGTTTCGTAGTTTACAGAATCATTTGGGGGATATAACTTTCGCAAGCCAGGAGGAGGTCGAAACTGACGTTGCAGAGTTCTTCGCTTTGAAACTAAAAGAGCTTTACGTTGATGGGATTAAAAAGCTTGTAAATAGATGGAAAGAAGTCATAGATAATCAGGGAAAGTACATTGATGATTAAATTTCAATTGAATATAACATTTGATCACTTGTTTTCTTTATTCAAAATTCGGACAGAACTTACGGGATGACCTGATATATATATATATATATATATATATATATATATATATATATATATACATACATATAATAATAATAATAATAATAATAATAATAATAATAATAATAATAATAATAATAATAATAATAATAATAATAATAATAATAATAATAATAATAATAATAATAATAATAAAACAAAAGGTATGTGCTAAAACTGCCCGCATAGCAAGGTATGAAAAGCGTGTTAGATTCTTCCGAGATAATAACATGTTCAAAAATAACCCCAAAAATTTCTACAAGAAGATAGGAAAAACACCAGTAACAATAAAGTCTGTCCCATCAAAAGAAGAAGTGCAAGAATTTTGGAATAAAATCTGGGCAGAAGATAAAACACACAATGAAAAGGCCCCTTGGATTGATAGAATATCTACAGACCTAGACTCCTTAGAGGAGCAAAAGTGGGAGGGGGTCAAGGTAGAAGATATAAGATCTGCTCTCAGGAGGTCAAGCAAATGGAAGTCTCCAGGAAAGGATAAAATTCCTAACTTCTGGTTGAATGCCTTCCCAGAAAGTCATGAACTGCTAGCAAAACTTTACAACGATGTTTTGCAAAATCCTAGTTTGATGCCCTCTTGGCTAGTTAATGGTTTAACATTCCTGCTTCCAAAAAGTGAGGAAACAAACGAACCAAAAAATTATCGCCCCATAACCTGCTTAACATCAATGTATAAGACGCTAACATCTGTCCTAACCGAGTACACCTATAGTTTTTTAATAGAAAGTAGCATATTCCCTAATGAGCAAGAGGGATGTAAACGTGGATCTTATGGTTGTAAAGATCAGCTACTCATCAATAAGATGATCTTAGAAGATTGTCACAAGCGACACAAAAACTTGTCAATAGCCTGGATAGACTATAAAAAGGCCTTTGATAGCCTACCACATAGCTGGATTAGGAAATGTCTGGAAATGTATAAAATAGCTCCTACTCTGCGAAACTTTTTATCTGTAAGTATGAGATCATGGAGAACCACACTGATGTTGAACAATGACAATGAATCTCTAAATGCTGGAGATGTAAGAATTTCATGTGGCATTTTCCAGGGTGACTCACTATCACCACTCCTCTTCTGTCTAGCCCTAATACCGCTCTCAAAAGTGCTCAATGATGCACAGTATGGTTATAAAATATTTGATAAAAATATAAATCATCTCATTTACATGGATGATTTAAAGTTCTTTGCAAAAAATGACCTACAACTCAAAGGCCTACTAGCGATTGTTAAACAATTCAGTGATGACATCAGGATGCAATTTGGCCTTGATAAATGTGCAAAAGCTACCTTTATAAAAGGAAAAATGACAAATACATCTAAGGTGAACCTTGACCAGCAAAATGTCATAAAAGAGTTAGAACCAGCAGAGAGCTACAAATACCTAGGGGTAATTGAAGGGGACAATATCAAGCACTCAGTGATGAGGGAAAGGATCAGAAGAGAATGTTATCACAGGGTGAGAGCAATACTGAAGACAGAGCTGAACGCGAGAAACAGGATTGAAGCGATCAATGCTCTAGCCATACCAGTCGTGACTTACAGTTTCAATATCGTTAACTGGTCAATTACTGAAATATGTAATGTTGACAGAAAAATACGAAAACTGTTGACAATGCATAGAATGCACCACCCTAAGGCAGATATAGAACGTCTTTATCTGCCAAGAAAAGAGGGAGGCCGAGGACTTCTACAGCTGGCATTATCAATGCAGGTAGCCACAATTGGCCTAGACACCTATCTGAAAAACTCTGAGGACTGGATGCTAAAACTTGTCTTAAAACATGAAAGCAAGAAAGCATCTTACTCAGTAACAAAACAGGCAAAGGAGTATCTAAGTGAATTCCAATTGCAACAAATTCAAGAATTAGACGAACTAGAAACACCTGCAGAAAAAGCTAAGCGCTTGAAAACCCGTGCAAAAATTGCTGCCTTAGATATTATGACTGGAAAATGGCATGGAAAACCTCTCAATGGCAAATACCCAAAGAGAGCGAATAATGCAGATATTGACAAAGCCCTTACCCACCAATGGTTAATGGCCTCTGGCTTGAAATCAGAAATAGACGGGTTTATCATAGCAGCCCAAGATCAATGCCTACCTACAAAGAACTACCAGGCCAACATATTAAAGAACGGCAGCTCCCCATTATGTCGTATATGCCAACAACAAAATGAGACCATCGATCATGTTGTCTCCATGTGCAGTCTGCTTGCGCCTACAGAGTATCTCAACAGGCATGATAGAGCTGCACAATATATTCACTGGGTCATATGCAAAAACCTGGACTTGCCCCATGATAAAAACTGGTGGGAACACAAACCACCCCCAGTACTTGAAAATGATCACATTGCACTCCTCTGGAACTTCACCATTCAAACTGACAGAAAGATAGACGCAAATAGGCCAGACATCATACTGAAAGACTTCAGACAAAAATCATGCCTCCTCATTGATATGACTGTCCCAATTGATATAAACGTATCTGTCAAGACCTACCAAAAACTGAGCAAATATAAAGATCTTGAAATAGAAATTAGCAAAATGTGGAATCTGAAGACGAAAACAATACCTATTGTCATAGGTGCCTTGGGAATGATAGCGAAACGGGCTGATTACTACCTAGCTCAGATACCAGGAAACCCCAAAATGGCTGAAGTTCAAAAGATAGTGCTCATGGGAACTGCCCATATCCTACGTAAAATACTGTCCATGTGATCTCAAATTTTAAAGCAAACACATAATTTTCTTATGGTTTCTTAAACATTCACTTGAACAAAACTGTACAAATCCAAATATATGGTACCCTAGGCATAACACCTACATGAACTTCTAACTTGTTGTCTCTTGAGGTCTCTGGGTGAGACTTGGATCCAACTTGTACAAATGCAAAACAAAAGTCAAACATAAAATAATAATAATAATAATAATAATGATAATAATAATAATCCATAAAGATGAAAATGAAGCAAAGATGATAGATGTTGCAATATCAGGCGATTCGAGGCTGGAATGTAAGGAAACAGAAAAGATTGAGAAATACCAGCCACTGCAGGACGAGATAGGAAAGTTATGGGGCATGAGGACAGTAATAGTGACACTGGTGGTAATTGGAGCATTAGGAGCAGTTTCCAAAGGCTCTGAAAAGCATATGAAGAATATTGGAGCTGATGCCAGGCTCGAAGTGATCCAGAAGACAGCATTGTTGGGTACAGCTCACATTCTAAGGAGATTATTGTCTCTTTGAGTCACAGGAGAAGGTACTACTTGAAACCATTAGTGATTTGTTATTTTCTGCTTTCATGTAAAGAACAACCAGGAATTAAGAACTATCCGAGAGTCTTTCAGAATAGTAGTAGTAGTAGTAGTAGTAGTAGTAGTAGTAGTAGTAGTAGTAGTAGTAGTAGTAGTAGTAGTAGTAGTAGTTGCAATAGTAATGATAATGATAACGATTCTATGTGGTGAAAAGATTAGAAAACGACAACATTCCCACAAAAAGCCTTCTTGGCTAGAGCGTATTCAACACCAAATTAAGCTACTTAGATCTGACATAGAATGTTTGAAAAACCTTGAATTTGACAAGAGTATCAAACCAACAAAAATTCGAAAATTAAAGAAGAAATATATGAAAATCATACTTGACATCGATACCACCATAGAAACCATCAAGTAAAGGGTGTGTGCTAAAGCTGCCTGCATGAAAAGCGCGTTAGATTTTTCTAGGACAACAACTTGTTCAAAAATAACTCAAAAAGTTTTACAGGAAGATAGGAAAATATCAGTTACAGTAAAGTCGGTCCCATCCAAAGAAGAGGTGCAGGAAGTTTTGAGTAAAAAAAACACTGAAGAAAAAACACTATAAATTGATTGGATTGATAGAATATCTACATACTTAGACTCCGTAGAAAAGCAAAAGTGGGAGGGTATCAAGGTAGAGGATGTAAGATCTGCTCTCGAGAAGTCAAGCAAATGGAAGTCTCCAGGAAAGGATAAAATTCCTAACTTCTTGTTGAATGCCTTCTCAGAAAGTCATGAACCGCAAACAAAACTTTACAACAATGTTTTACAACAACCTAGTATGATTCCCTCTTGGGTAGTTAATGGTGTAACATTCCTACTTCCAAAAAATGAAGAAACAAATGAACTAAAAAAATTATAGGCCCATAACCTGCTTTGTTTGTTTGTCTTTGTTTGTCCCCTCTATGTAATGCCTTTATGGCAAAATTTATGAAATAAAGAAGAATGTATAAAATACTAACATCTGTCTTGATTGAATATACCTATAGTTTTGTAATAAAAAGTGGCATATTCCCTAATGAGCAAAAAGGCTGTATACGTGAGTCATTCGGTTGTAAAGATCAGCTACTCATCAAAAAAATGGTCTTGAAAGATTGTCACAAATGACACAGAAACTTGTCAATAGCCTGGATAGACTATAAAAAAGCTTTTGATAGTCTACCACATAGCTGGATTAAGAAATGTCTGGAAATGTATAAAATAGCACCTACTCAGCGAAACTTCTTGTCTGTAAGTATGAGATCTCATCTATAAGTATGAGATTATGGAAAACAACACTGATTTTGAACGGTGACAATGAATCTCTCAATGCGGGAGATGTAAGAATTTCATGTGGCATTTTCCAGGGTGACTCTCTATCACCGATCCTCTTTTGTCTAGCCTTAATACCTCTCTTGAAATTACTCGATGATGTACAATATAGCTATAAAATGTTTGATTAAAATATAAATAATCTCTATACATGGATGATTTAAAGCTCGTTGCAAAAAATGACCAACAACTATAGGGATTATTAGCAATTGTCAAACAATTCAGTCCTGGCATCAGGATGCAATTTGGCCTCGATAACTGTGCAAAAGCTACCTTTATCAAAGGAAAAATGACAAAAACATCCAATGGTAATCTTTAACAACAGAATGTCATAAAAGAGTTAGAACCAATGGAGAGTTACAAATACCTAGGAGTATTTGAAGATGATGGAATCAAACATTCAATGATAAAGGGAAAGATCAGAAAATAATTATATCGTAGGGCAAGAGTAATACGCAAGACAGAGCTGAATGCAAGAAACAGGATCAAAGCGATCAATACTTTAGCCATACCAGTCGTGACTTACAGTTTCAATATCGTTAACTGGTCAATTACTGAAATATGTAATTTTGATAGAAAAATACGAAAATTGTTGACAATGCATAGAATACACCACTGTAAGGCAGATATAGAACGAATTTACCTGCCAAGAAAAGAGGGTGGTCATGGAGTTTTACAACTGGAATTAACAATGAAAATTGCCAAAATTGGCCTAAACACTTACCTGAAAAACTCTGATAAATGGATTTTTAAAACTTGTTTTAAAGCATGAAAGCAAGAAAGCATCATACTCAGTAACATACTCAGTATCTAAGTGAATTCCAAATACAATGAATCCTAGTATTAGACGTATTGGAAACAAGCACAAAAACGCTGAGCGTATGAAAACTCGTGCTAAAACTGCTGCCTTAGATATTCTTACTGATAAATGGCAAGAAAAACCTCTCAATGACAAATACCCAAAGAGAGCTAATAATGCCGATGTTGACAAAGCCCTTATCCATCAATGCTTAGTCTCTTCTGGATTAAAATCAGAAGCAGAAGGGTATATGACATCAGGCCAAGATCAATGCCTATCTACAAGGAACTACCAGTCCAACATATTTAAGAACGGCAGCTGCCCAACATGTCGTGTATGTCAACAACAAAATGAAACCAATGATCATGTTGTCTCCATGTGCAGTCTTCTTGCGCTACAGAGTATCTCAACAGGATGATAGAGTAGCGCAGTATATTCACTGGGTAATTTGCAAAAACGTGGACCTACTCCATGATAAAAACTGGTGGGAACACAAACCACCCCCAGTAACTTGAAAATGATCACATTTCACTCCTCTAGAATTTCACCATTCAGATTAACAGAAAGATAGATACAAATAGGTCAGACATTATATTGAAAGACTTCAGACAAAAATCATGCCTCCTCATTGATATAACTGTCTCATTCGACATAAATGTATCTGTCAAAGCCTACCAAAAACTGAGCAAGTATAAAGATCTTGAAATAGAAACTGGTAAAATGTGGAACCTGAAGACTAAAACAATACCTGTTGATAGGTGCCCTATGAATAATAGCAAAAGGGGCTGATTCCTACTTAGCTCAGATATCAGGAAGCCCCAAAATGGCAGAAATTCAAAAGATAGTACTCATGGGAATTGTTAATATCCTACGTAAAATACTACCTATGTAATCTCAAAATTTAAAGCAAATTTATAATTTTCTTATGTTTTCCTAAACATTCACTTGAACAATACTATGTGCAAAACCAAATATATGACACCCTAGGCATAACACCAGCATTAACTTCTGACTTGGAGTCAACTTGTACAAATACAAAGCAAAAGTGATGCATATAATAATAATAATAATAATAATAATACCTTCAAATTTTGGCTCAAGGCCAGCAATTTCGGCGAAGGGGTAAGTCGATTGCATCGACTCCAGTGTTTAACTAGCACTTGTTTTATCTACCTCAAACGGATGAAAGGCGAAGTTGACCTCGGTAGAATTTGAACTCAGAACGTAGCGAGAGACGAAATTCCGCTAAGCATTTTGCCCGGCGCGCTAACGATTCTGCTAGCTTAATAATAATAATAATAATAATGATAATAATAATAATAATAATAATAATAATAATAATAATAATAATAATAATAATAATAATAATAATAATAATAATAATAATAATAATAATAGTAACGAACACCAAGACAGATACAGAAGACCGGTAGTTATGGATGCGGAGTGTGACTTGAAGATAGAGATAGAAGCACTAATATACGCAGCTGAGAGCGACAAATGTAGACTGTGTAGTGAGAGGGGCGAAACGGTATGGCACATTGTTAGCGAATGCCAAAAATTGGCATAACGCAATTACAAAAGACGATATGACAATGTGGCAAAAATGATCAATTGGGATCTCTGGAAATCACGGCCTACCAAGAGCAAAGGTGTGGTATGATCAAACCCCAGAGGGAGTTACAGAGAACAAAGACTGCCAAATCCTGTGGGGTGCAATGATTCAGTGTGACCATTATATCGGACATCGGAAATCTGACATTGTTGTGGTAAACAAATGAGAAAAAAAATTGCATGATAATCGATTCCAGCATTCTGTATCGTACAATCGGTGTAACCTTTATCTATATATATATATATATATATATATATATATATATATATATATATATATATATATATATATATATGTATAATTTATATTTGATACCTCTAAGTTAGATGGTTAAACCGTAATCCCTTCACACGGGACTATTTTGTGACGCACATGGAATGGATTTCTTTTGAGATGAGATGCCTGAACTCGCTAGCCGATGAATTCGTAAGTGCCTTTTCTTCTCGTTGATTTTTGGCGTCGCATGGCCAGAAATTACCGTGAATTTTTTTAGAGACACTTTCAAATTTATCAGAATATTGGGCTGATGAGACGGAATAGATTAATATCTTAACCGCGAAACGTTCGTATCCAATTAACTAAAGGCAGGTTTGTTTTTGCTTTTCACTCTGGTTTTTTGTTCTATGTGCACCATAAATATCGCCATCCATTTAGAGAAAAATTTGGAGTTTAGAATCAGTAGTTTTTTGACTGCTATTTCTAAATTTTCAGTATGTTGGAGAAGCAACTCAATGCTAATCCCTGTATATTTACGATGATAAATGATTTTACCGATAAAGGTTTTTTTCATACTGAACTACTTGGCAAAATTGTTAATTATTAATTCTATTACTAATTGACGATTCCCTGCCCTTATTCTTGTATATATATATATATATATATATATATATATATATATATATATATATATATATATATATATATATATATATATATATATATATATATATATATATATATATATGTATGTATATATATATATGTATGTATATATATATATATATATATATATATATATATATATATATATACATACATACATACATACATACATACATACACACACACACACATACACACACATACACACACACATAGGCGCAGGCGTGGCTGTGTGGTAAAAAGTTTGCGTCCCAGCTACATAGTTTCTGGTTCAGTCCCACTGCGTGACACCTTCGGCAAGTGTCATCTACTGTAGCCTCGGACCGTCCAAAGCCTTGTGAGTGGATTTGGTAGACGGAAACTGAAAGAAGCCCGTCGTATATATATTAACTGTTTATGACATATCCTTCGTAACGTATTCTTACATTCCTTTTTAATTATTTAATTTTGTCACTTATGTCTAGTATTTTGCTGAGGCTCGAATTACCGGTCTTTTCTCATAAATGCTATGCATGACGTTGGAATTCAGAATTTGAATGTGTAGATAGAGGTTGACACATTGTTCTTGCCGGTCGGGATACATGTATGTGTGTCAATTTGTATCTATAGGAACATTCTCCTGATGAAAGAAATGGGACCGTTATATTGTTTTATATTCGTTATTTTACGATACGGTATATGATGTGCTTTAATAAGTTCCTAACCTCGAAATTGCAGTAGAGAATTAACCTTTTATTTTTAAATCGTGGATTTTATATGTTATATCGCTCGCAGACAGCTTTATTGTGAGGAGATTTAATATGAGTGATTATAGTGGCTTTTTAGTGGTTTTTGATTGCTATTTCTAAACATGTAAGGATTTTTGCAATCCTCTCCGTCATAATTGTGATTTATTTATAATTATAAACACTCTTCTGATACACACACACACACACACACACACACACACACACACACACACACACATATATATATGTTTATGTGCTTGTATTTGTCCGCCACTATCGCTTGACAACCTATGTTGGTATGCTTACGTCCCCATAACTTCGCGGTCGGCAAACATGACCGATAGAATAAGTACTAGGCTTCCAAAGAATAAATCGTGGGGTCGATTAGTTCGACTAAAGGCGGTGCTCTCGTGTGACTACAGTAAAATGACTGAAACAGGTAAAAGAATATACATACAGATATATAAATACACACACACACACACACACACACACACATATATATATACATATATACATATATATCCATATATATGGGAGAATATACAAAAAATAACAACAGACGAGGACAGGTGGTGTAAATAACAAAAGTATATATTAGTATGACGCTCGGGAATACGGAAAGTCTTTGACGTTTCGAGCTACGCTCTTCAACAGAAAGAATACGGAGACAAGGAGAAAAACATATATCCATATATACTTCAGAAAGCTCCATGAAGATCGATGTTTCAGCAGGTATTGTTATATCAGCGTATTTTTCTATCAAAATTACATATTTCAGTAATTGACCAGTTAACGATATTGAAACTGTAAGTCACGACTGGTATGGCTAAAGTATTGATCGCTTTGATCCTGTTTCTTGCATTCAGCTCTGTCTTGCGTATTACTCTTGCCCTACGATATAATTATTTTCTGATCTTTCCCTTTATCATTGAATGTTTGATTCCATCATCTTCAAATACTCCTAGGTATTTGTAACTCTCCATTGGTTCTAACTCTTTTATGACATTCTGTTGTTAAAGATTACCATTGGATGTTTTTGTCATTTTTCCTTTGATAAAGGTAGCTTTTGCACAGTTATCGAGGCCAAATTGCATCCTGATGCCAGGACTGAATTGTTTGACAATTGCTAATAATCCCTATAGTTGTTGGTCATTTTTTGCAACGAGCTTTAAATCATCCATGTATAGAGATTATTTATATTTTAATCAAACATTTTATAGCTATATTGTACATCATCGAGTAATTTCAAGAGAGGTATTAAGGCTAGACAAAAGAGGATCGGTGATAGAGAGTCACCCTGGAAAATGCCACATGAAATTCTTACATCTCCCGCATTGAGAGATTCATTGTCACCGTTCAAAATCAGTGTTGTTTTCCATAATCTCATACTTATAGATGAGATCTCATACTTACAGACAAGAAGTTTCGCTGAGTAGGTGCTATTTTATACATTTCCAGACATTTCTTAATCCAGCTATGTGGTAGACTATCAAAAGCTTTTTTATAGTCTATCCAGGCTATTGACAAGTTTCTGTGTCATTTGTGACAATCTTTCAAGACCATTTTTTTGATGAGTAGCTGATCTTTACAACCGAATGACTCACGTATACAGCCTTTTTGCTCATTAGGGAATATGCCACTTTTTATTACAAAACTATAGGTATATTCAATCAAGACAGATGTTAGTATTTTATACATTCTTCTTTATTTCATAAATTTTGCCATAAAGGCATTACATAGAGGGGACAAACAAAGACAAACAAACAAAGCAGGTTATGGGCCTATAATTTTTTTAGTTCATTTGTTTCTTCATTTTTTGGAAGTAGGAATGTTACACCATTAACTACCCAAGAGGGAATCATACTAGGTTGTTGTAAAACATTGTTGTAAAGTTTTGTTTGCGGTTCATGACTTTCTGAGAAGGCATTCAACAAGAAGTTAGGAATTTTATCCTTTCCTGGAGACTTCCATTTGCTTGACTTCTCGAGAGCAGATCTTACATCCTCTACCTTGATACCCTCCCACTTTTGCTTTTCTACGGAGTCTAAGTATGTAGATATTCTATCAATCCAATCAATTTATAGTGTTTTTTCTTCAGTGTTTTTTTTACTCAAAACTTCCTGCACCTCTTCTTTGGATGGGACCGACTTTACTGTAACTGATATTTTCCTATCTTCCTGTAAAACTTTTTGAGTTATTTTTGAACAAGTTGTTGTCCTAGAAAAATCTAACGCGCTTTTCATGCAGGCAGCTTTAGCACACACCCTTTACTTGATGGTTTCTATGGTGGTATCGATGTCAAGTATGATTTTCATATATTTCTTCTTTAATTTTCGAATTTTTGTTGGTTTGATACTCTTGTCAAATTCAAGGTTTTTCAAACATTCTATGTCAGATCTAAGTAGCTTAATTTGGTGTTGAATACGCTCTAGCCAAGAAGGCTTTTTGTGGGAATGTTGTCGTTTTCTAATCTTTTCACCACATAGAATCGTTATCATTATCATTACTATTGCAACTACTACTACTACTACTACTACTACTACTACTACTACTACTACTACTACTACTACTACTACTACTACTACTACTATTCTGAAAGACTCTCGGATAGTTCTTAATTCCTGGTTGTTCTTTACATGAAAGCAGAAAATAACAAATCACTAATGGTTTCAAGTAGTACCTTCTCCTGTGACTCAAAGAGACAATAATCTCCTTAGAATGTGAGCTGTACCCAACAATGCTGTCTTCTGGATCACTTCGAGCCTGGCATCAGCTCCAATATTCTTCATATGCTTTTCAGAGCCTTTGGAAACTGCTCCTAATGCTCCAATTACCACCAGTGTCACTATTACTGTCCTCATGCCCCATAACTTTCCTATCTCGTCCTGCAGTGGCTGGTATTTCTCAATCTTTTCTGTTTCCTTACATTCCAGCCTCGAATCGCCTGATATTGCAACATCTATCATCTTTGCTTCATTTTCATCTTTATGGATTATTATTATTATCATTATTATTATTATTATTATTATTTTATGTTTGACTTTTGTTTTGCATTTGTACAAGTTGGATCCAAGTCTCACCCAGAGACCTCAAGAGACAACAAGTTAGAAGTTCATGTAGGTGTTATGCCTAGGGTACCATATATTTGGATTTGTACAGTTTTGTTCAAGTGAATGTTTAAGAAACCATAAGAAAATTATGTGTTTGCTTTAAAATTTGAGATCACATGGACAGTATTTTACGTAGGATATGGGCAGTTCCCATGAGCACTATCTTTTGAACTTCAGCCATTTTGGGGTTTCCTGGTATCTGAGCTAGGTAGTAATCAGCCCGTTTCGCTATCATTCCCAAGGCACCTATGACAATAGGTATTGTTTTCGTCTTCAGATTCCACATTTTGCTAATTTCTATTTCAAGATCTTTATATTTGCTCAGTTTTTGGTAGGTCTTGACAGATACGTTTATATCAATTGGGACAGTCATATCAATGAGGAGGCATGATTTTTGTCTGAAGTCTTTCAGTATGATGTCTGGCCTATTTGCGTCTATCTTTCTGTCAGTTTGAATGGTGAAGTTCCAGAGGAGTGCAATGTGATCATTTTCAAGTACTGGGGGTGGTTTGTGTTCCCACCAGTTTTTATCATGGGGCAAGTCCAGGTTTTTGCATATGACCCAGTGAATATATTGTGCAGCTCTATCATGCCTGTTGAGATACTCTGTAGGCGCAAGCAGACTGCACATGGAGACAACATGATCGATGGTCTCATTTTGTTGTTGGCATATACGACATAATGGGGAGCTGCCGTTCTTTAATATGTTGGCCTGGTAGTTCTTTGTAGGTAGGCATTGATCTTGGGCTGCTATGATAAACCCGTCTATTTCTGATTTCAAGCCAGAGGCCATTAACCATTGGTGGGTAAGGGCTTTGTCAATATCTGCATTATTCGCTCTCTTTGGGTATTTGCCATTGAGAGGTTTTCCATGCCATTTTCCAGTCATAATATCTAAGGCAGCAATTTTTGCACGGGTTTTCAAGCGCTTAGCTTTTTCTGCAGGTGTTTCTAGTTCGTCTAATTCTTGAATTTGTTGCAATTGGAATTCACTTAGATACTCCTTTGCCTGTTTTGTTACTGAGTAAGATGCTTTCTTGCTTTCATGTTTTAAGACAAGTTTTAGCATCCAGTCCTCAGAGTTTTTCAGATAGGTGTCTAGGCCAATTGTGGCTACCTGCATTGATAATGCCAGCTGTAGAAGTCCTCGGCCTCCCTCTTTTCTTGGCAGATAAAGACGTTCTATATCTGCCTTAGGGTGGTGCATTCTATGCATTGTCAACAGTTTTCGTATTTTTCTGTCAACATTACATATTTCAGTAATTGACCAGTTAACGATATTGAAACTGTAAGTCACGACTGGTATGCAGCTCTATCATGCCAAGAAGGCTTTTTGTGCGAGTGTTGTCTTTTTCTAATCTTTTCACCACATAGAATCGTTGAGATTCTTGCGGATGCATAGTACAGGTGGTTGAGATCTGTAATATCAACATCATTAGCTGAAATTATATCCTTAAGTGCAAGGCGGATTTTACCAATTATTTTCAGGTTTTGGTTAGAATTGCGAATTTTGGGGAGAGTGTCGCGTTCATTCATACTAGTTTCTTTAATTTTCAGCCATTCAATCATGATTTGATTTTTTAGATCATGTAGTTCTGTTGCGTCGATTTCTGTATGACTTTCTTCATTTATTTTATTTTCATCTGCCTTAGTGTTTATGGTTGGTTCAGAGAGTATTTCACTTTGCCTATCAGTTACCTTAACTCTTTCAATCATTACTGTATTTTCATCAGCCTTGGGCTGGTTTATAATTATTTCCTCTGTAGTATCTTCTTTAGCTGCAGTTTCATTCTTTTTATCCCTTACTGCTTGTTTAATTTGGTCAATCTCTACTTCAGTTAGTAATTTTTTTTTCATAATGTTTCTTCTGACGTTGGCAAGTTTGTTGCTGTCTATGTAGGGTCTTACTTCAAGGTGTTTCTGTCTCCAGTTTAAGTAGGTTTGTACAGTATTAGATTTATCTGTAGGGAAATATATGGCATGGTAGAAGGCTGTAAGAACTTCTTTATTATCTTCCCTAGACCATTTTTCATTCTTTTTCTTTTGGTTATTTGATGACGAGCATGGATGGCCATCTGTTGGAATATTCCGGTTGTGGGGTACTTCCAGCTCCTGTGTGGCGGGAAGATTTGAACCAGTGGCAGATTTCTCGTGTCGGATCTGGTTCATTATCCGAGTAAGTGGTCCTTTATAATCCGGTCTATGACCATTCCGGTTTGTATTATGTTTTATTAACAGTGAGGCATAACAAGCTTCGACGTTGACGCTAGGGGACGGATCTGTCTGTTTAGGGTAAATTTTTTGAGACAACACCGTCTCCGAGCTTTCGTGACGTAGCTTCTTAAGGCTAGCAGATCTATTTTGAGTAAGTGGCCCTTTGTGATTCGGTCGACGACCAATCTGGTTTGTGATCTGCTTTGTTATCATTGAGGCATGACGAGCTTTGGCGTTGACATTAGGGGACGGATTTGTCTGTTTAGGGTCAGTTTTTTGAGACAACACCGTCACCGAGTTATCAGCATGTAAACATTGCTCGTAGCGTCGTTTTTTAAGGCTAGCAGATCGGTATTCATCTGTATTTTTTTTGTTGATAGATTTATCTCCGGGCATAGTGTATATTTCTTCTTCTTTTTTTTTTGTGTGTGGCGTTTTAAACTTATGAATGGTTCACTGTCTGTGTTTGTTCACAAAATGAAAATAAATAAAGAAGAAAAAAGTTTTGGTTTTGCTTCGTTTGTGATATGTGTTTTCGTATGCGTGAGTGTGTCCTGTGATTTTCACGTAGTTGTGTAAACATTAAGATGCATGTGTAGTTCTATGGGTATCAAAACGTATATATCATTGTGTACACGTTCGAGTGTATGCGTAATTATTCAATATATGTACTTACTATTTTGTTCCATTTCTTTTTTATTATTATTATTATTATCATCATCATTATTATTTTTATTATTATTATTATTTTTATTAGCATCCTCTTTCAAATCTGTTTCTATTTCTTGATGCGATCTGTACCCAACAATGCCATCTTCTGGATCACTTCGACCCTGACAGCAGCTCCAATATTCTTAATATGTTTTTCAAAGCCCTTGCAAACTGCTCCTTATGCTACAATTACCACCAGTATCACCATTACTTTCCTCATGCCCCATAACTTCCCTATCTCGTCCCGCAGTGGCTGGTATTTCTCAATCTTTTCTGTTTCCTTACAATTCACCTTTGAATCGCCTGGTATTGCAACATCTATTATCTTTGCTTCTTTTTCATCTTTATGGATGATCACGATATCTGGTCGTATCGCCTCTATGACTTGGTCGCATTGTATGTTAAAATCACGGAATATTTTGTAATGTTCGTTTTCCATTACTCCCTCTGGCTTGTGTTCATACTATTGTTCGGTTCTCTCGAGTTTTGCTTTACCGCACAACAACCAGTGGACGTATCTGCCACATTGTCGTGTCTCCTTTTGTATTCGCGTTTTGTATAATATAGATAGATAAATAAATGGAGTTAAACGCAGATGTCATTGAAATTCTTTTACTTCCGACGTATGTTTCGAAGACAACATTTGTATTATTCCAGGAGGAATAAAATGGTGTAAAACAATGCAACCTTCTCACCGGGGAAAGAAAGAAACCAAACACATCAATAAGACATTTTAACATAATGTGACGACTGCGTATAATGATGAAAGGAACGCTATTAAGTTTTTTTCCCTTTAAACTGTTAGTAGATATAACGTCAAAGGTAGCAAATAGAAAGAGAAGGGGAAGGAAAGAAATTAGCAGAAAACTAATAGTGGAGAAATATAGAGCGATGGGTGAATTACAATAAAGTTTAAAAGCGTGGAATTAGATATATTTAGTGGAATTGAAATGTAAGAAGACAATCAAAGGTCAAATTATATAGAATGATAGAAATCACTTAGAGGAACTAAAGGTATGTTTCTGCCAACGTTTTGCAACGATAAACGCGTTCTATAAACCTGTTTACAAGGGGATTCTTTGAGAATAGAATATAAAACATTTCGCCATTACAAAGCGAGCAGAAATGTTTACCTTTATTATACGGTAAAGAAATAGAGGGAATATTTCATTCCAAATTAAATTGTTTATTATTACACCATTTTATTCCTTCTGGAATAATACCAATGTTGTCTTTGAAACATACGTCGGAAGTAAAATAATTTGAATAACACCGGCGTTTAACTCCATTGATATATATATATATATATATATATATATATATATATATATATATATATATATATATATATATATATATATATATATATGAGAAAAGGTTGAGTTCTATTTCATCCTTTTACTTTGGTGGGTTCCAAAGTTCGATTTCTAATAAAGATTCTTCATTTTAAATTGGTAGCTTACTGTTGTATTTTTCGAACATGAAAATATTACAAGTATAAGGTGTTACGAGCATTTATAGAACACGTATCCTATAGACACTCAACAAACAGTTAAAGATGGAGAAGAGAAGGACTTAAAAGCTTTATAAAATTTCAACCCATGCGTACGATTGTTTCGAACGGTAATATTAACATGTAAAAAACATGGGAAAGATTAGAAGATTAATTTAATTATAATTAATTATATATTACCGTTCTCCTCAGTGTAAAAAAAGAATACATCAGAAGAATATTATATTGTTTCAGAAGACTAGATAGAGTGAGTGTCACATAACATATTCAGATATGCATAATATGATTATGAAAGATGAAAGATAAAACACGCTTAGGTAGTGTTGAGTCTAGTTGTATATGAACTATAACTGATGTGGCTAACGGTTGCTTGAAAATATAAGTGAAAAATGTTTAAGAAACATTCTCTCTATTATATGAAGATAAATAATTGATATACATTCAATATAAAGCATTTATCATCAGAAGTAAAATATAATATATATGTATGTATGTATGTATCTATCTATCTATCTATCTATCTAAATAAATAAATAAGCGTCCGATGGGACAGCATAGCTATATTTAAGTTTATATATGATTTGACAGTTATGAGCGGTATATAATAAAAATAATGAAAATAAATTATGGTGTACATAAAAAGAAATTATTCTTTAAAAATTCCTTGAATAAGAAATACGGATAGTTTATATAACTTTATATGTATATATATATGTATATATATATATATATATATATATATATATATATATATATATATATATATATATATATATATATATATATATATATATGTATGTATATATATATATATATATATATATATATATATATACATATATACATGTAAATATACATATATATATTTCACATATGCACGTATATATATATATATATATATATATATATATATATATATATATATATATATATATATATATATATATATATATATATATATATATATATATATATACATATATATATATATATATATATATATATATATATATATATATATATATATATATATATATATAGATAATATAGATTTAATCAAAAGATTAAATGTGGTACTTAAAATGTTTGAGGCACCAGAATTTGGTAGGGTAAAAACCAAAACCAAAATCAAGAGATTTGGTGAATAAAATTTGAAGTTAGCGACAAAAATTCAATAGGTTATAGCAGTACGTACGTTTCGTACAAGCTCCATTTATTCATGTAGTGAGAACACCACAGAATGTACAATGAAAATGTACTCCTCAGCTGCATAATGGAATTTCATTTTAGAAAGACATTTTGAAGATGTTTGCAAAAAACAAGAGTAAGAGAAGAAAACATAGTCGAGATGGTATGTTTTCTTCTCTTACTCTTGTCTTTTGCAAACATCTTCAAAATGTCTTTCTAAAATGAAATTCCATTATGCAGCTGAGGAGTACATTTTCATTGTACATTCTGTGGTGTTCTCACTACATGAATAAATGGAGCTTGTACGAAACGTACGTACTGCTATAACCTATTGAATTTTTGTTGCTTATCTTCAAATATATATATATATATATATATATATATATATATATATATATATATATATAATCGTATTATAGACAAATATGTAGCAGAACTTGAGAACAAAATTAAACTGAAACTATGGTCTAGTACAGAAGAGGCAATACATTGGTTCATCAAAATAGAAAATAAAAATTAATGCAATTTCTTTCAGGTAGATATTAATGACTATTACTCATCAATTAGCCCAACAATTAAACCCTAAATAGTGCCCTTATATTTGCTAAAAATAATACTAAATTGTCTCGGAAAGAAATTCAAGTCATATTAACAGCTAGAAAATCAACAGTTAAGTTCGATAATAAACTATGGATCCGCAAAGATACACTCGACTGCTTTGATATAGTTGTAGGATCATCTGATTGCGCCCAGACTACAGATTTCCAGAAATTGCGGGTGGTTTATATAGGGCTGATGCACTGCTCATCATCAAAAACCCTTCAAATAAAAAACTAGAATTGTACAAGAAAAAACTCCACCAGTTCCTTAACCGTTTTGGACTAAATATTTCAACGGAAACAGAGCATGACACAGTTAATTTTTTAGACGTGAATTTAAACCTTAATGCAGGAAAATATGCACTATACCGTAAGCCTAACTATAAGCCTAAAATCACTTATATCAATGTTAAAAGTTATCATCCAAAGTCTATTACCAATTGTTTAGTTAATAACATAGAAAAAAGAATTAATTACCTCTCATTTAATGAGGATATCTTTAACGAAAACAAAGAATTATACAATATTGCATTGGCAAAGACAGAGTACAAAGCAGAAAAGTAAATATATTAAGTATGGGTCGCATGCGATTAATAACAAACCTAAACATCTACAAGAAGGTAAATATAACCAAAAATCGTAAAACTAAGGTTATGATTAATACAAAAAATATAAATATGGATAAAACAGCTAATCGATTATATAGTAACTATATACTAAACAAAAATGACCATAGAAATAGGGTAGTAGAAACGACAAAGATAGACCTTAAGGCTAACGCAAATCCTGATATTGGTAATGACAATATAAACATACATATATTACACCCCAAACAATTTGACCAAAATCAGAACAATATAAATAATAAATTAGCCATTGACTAGATCAATATGAACATGAGACCTTACAATAACAATAGTAACATTAACACTAATTACAATATAAAAAGAAATAAAAAATTATATACTTTATATAAAATCCATTATAACAAACTATGTTAATCTCAATTCTAGTAAAAATAAAATAAATGAGAATATTATCTGGTTGATATTGCTCTTCGCTAAACAAGTAAAAACAAAATTTAAGTTACACGTCTGATAATAAACAAACCAAACATTTCTCTCGTAATAAAAGATAAGTACAGTGAAATAATTCAGAGTAGACATTTTAGATTTGGTCGTTCTGTTTCCCATAATTTTTTTAGATATATATCTTCTATAAATTATGCAAAATTAGATAATTTTTACGCTAAGCGAAAACTTAATGTTCCCAAAACAAACAAACACATAATGTACCAGGTAAAGGTAAGTCTGAATATTCTGATATAAACAATCAGAGGGAGCCTACTGTCCATAACCCATCTGCTAACTATAGTGATAATCTTAGCAGGTTCTGTGATTGTAGGGTTAAAGAGCAATGTAAATTAAATAATTATAGCAAACAGAAGAATTTAGTATACCAAACTATAGTTGAAGCTGAAGAGAAACTCTTTTTCCATATTGGCTCTACAGAATCATATGTGAAACATAGAATAGCGAACTACGAATGTTCTTTTAGAAATCCCAGTAAACGTTCTGCGACCAGTCTCTGTAAATTCATCTGGAAATTAAGACAGTAATATCAGTTTTAAAATTAAATGGAAGGTTATATGTTCTGCAAACTCTTACCATCCACCAGATAGAATTTGTCAACTCTGCACATCAGAGTTCTCTAATATCCTTTTTTTTCTTTCTAGAAACCAATTATTAAATGAGAGAGTTGAAAAATTCTCGGCTTGCCTACACACTCCTAAATATCTATTTTATAAATATCATTAAACATTCTTTGATTATTATTATAACTAATTGTTAAATTTCTTATTAACCATAAATATTTTTACTAAATAAGAAACTGAATTAATTAGATCCATATTTTTTCTTTATTGCCCACAGGGTTAAACGTCCCCACAGGGGACAAACAAGGACAGACAGAGAAATTAAGTCGATTACACCGACCCCAGTACGTAACTGGTACTTAATTTATCGATCCTGAAAGGATGAAAGGCAAAGTCGACCTCGGCGGAATTTGAACTCAGAACGTAACGGCAGACGAAATACCGCTAAGCATTTCGCCCGGCGTGCTAACGATTCTGCCAGCTCACCGTCTTAGATCTATATTCGAACTAGCATTTATATCTTTAATTTTATGCGATATAAAATATGTAATATCTTGCCTTTATATATATATATTTCTAACATGTGCATAATATATATAAATGATCATATTCCAACAATCATTCAATTTTATTTCTTTTGTAACATATATAACATTTCTTTACATATGAATTCCTAGCATATGCGTTATTTCTTTCTTATTATTTTTACAGAGTAAATTATATAATAATTCATATTTGTTAAATTATCATTAAATATATTTATACTTGGTTTAACTGATAAATAGTTTTAATCTACCTAAGCAAAACATCGATCATAAATACAAACACTACATTTGCATCATATCACGTATTATGCAATTCCTACATATGATGAAGAAATCTCCAATTTACTTATCTATTTAGTTAATAATTATTAATTACAAACATATGTTACATTATATCAAATATCCAATATATGCTCCCATATATTCTACTGTATTTTATTTCATTGTTATATTTTATTCTTCTTCTCTTCAGTCCCTCCTTCAACTTTTCATTTTATTTGACCTCTTAACTGACCAATTCTAGATATTAGTAAACTTCCTATAACGTAACTCTAACAAGTTAGCCTGTCTGAAAGTAAATAAATGAAAATAAGTTTAATAAATATATGTATTTGAGTTCGAGTGTGTATATCTGTGTGTATATGCGCATGCGTGTGTTTATACGTATATATTGAAGTATATATATATATATATATATATATGACGTTGACCACTAACGTGGACATTTAACGTGGGCAACTTTGTATGGGGTTCTGATTATTATGGTTCCATTACAAATCAGGCTGAAGAGAAATAGACAGTCAGTAAGATTGTTAAATTTGAAACTGGTACCTGTTTAATAATGTTCCTTTGCGGTGATTTTAAATGTCTTGCCCGCTTACGTTTTGGTATCACGCTATATTTCATGTTGAGAACAATTTAGGTCTTTTTAGACACAAGATGTGATCTATTTCTAGCACATTAAATGTCCACGTTAGTGGTCAACGTCATATATAAAAATGTACTTTAATCCCCTGAGATTGCAAATACTGCTTCTGAATCTCTTTGATTCTTTAAATGTGCTAGCTTCCTGGTAATTAATCGATATTAATTAATATATGATTTTTTTGCTATTTTTTTAATAATATATTAACCCTTACCGAGTTCTCATACTGGATATATGCGACGCAGTAAATATTCTCTGCAGACATATTCCTGGAATTAGCGCGCCAAAACGAAGACTTTTGAATTTTACCATTAAGCTGTAATTAGCAGGACCATATACACGCGCGCCTATGGCAGTGGGCAACTTTGTATGGGGTTCTGATTATTATGGTTCCATTACAAATCAGGCTGAAGAGAAATAGACAGTCGGTAAGATTGTTAAATTTGGAACCGGTACCTGTTTAATAATGTTCCTTTTCGGTGATTTTAAATGTCTTGCCCGCTTACGTTTTGGTATCACGCTATATTTCATGTTCAGAACAATTTAGGTCTTTTTAGACACAAGATGTGATCTATTTCTAGCACATTAAATGTCCACGTTAGTGGTCAACGTCATATATAAAAATGTACTTTAATCCCCTGAGATTGCAGATACTGTTTCTGAATCTCTTTGATTCTTTAAATGTGCTAGCTTCCTGGTAATTAATCGATATTAATTAATATATGATTTTTTTGCCATTTTTTAAATAATATATATATATATGTGTGTGTGTGTGTGTGTGTGTGTGTGTGTGTGTGTGTGTGTGTGTGTGTGTGTGTGTGTGTGTGTAGTGAGTTCAACCAAGAAAAATGAAAAAAAAAAACAACAAAAAACATCAACGCGAGGACGTGATACAAGTATTGTGTTACTGGAGAGGAAGGAGATGAAAAGGCAGAGTTGTTCGCGGAAGAAGGAGGTGTTTTCTATACAGTCGTCTATGTAGCGACCGTATAGTTCTAGGGTCGGACCGGAGAATTGGGAGAATACTTGGGCCTCAATGTAACCAACAAATAGGTTGGCGTAATTGGAGCCCATTCTCCTTCCCATCGCGACCTCAGATACTGTTGGTAGGTTTCTCCGGCGAACGTTAAGCAGTTGAGAGTGAGGACAAACTCTGCCAGACGAAGCAGGTGGGGGTGCTAGGTGTGGGGTCAAGGTGGCGGTCGAGGAAGTATTGGAGGGCTGAGAGACCATCGTTGTGGGGAATCACGGTGTATAGGATTTGATGCCCAAGGTGAAGAGGTGTGAGGGGCCGGGAGGGAAGGAAAAAGAATTGAAGAGGTGAAGGGCGTGGTTAATGTCGTGTATGTGGGATGGGAGGGCAGCAACTAAGGGGTCAGGATATGGTCGAGATATTTAGAAATGAGTTCGGTGGGGCAATTTCAAGCAGAGACAATAGGGCGGCCAGGGTTGTTAGGTTTGTGGATTTTGGGAAGGAAATAGATGGTGGAGGTGCGGGGTCTGCGGTCGATGTGGTTGGTGGCGGTGGCGGGAAGAGCAGAGGAGGAGATGAGGTCATGGATGGTGGAGGAGACCCGCCGTTGGTAGGAGGGGATTTTGAAGTTGGCCGAGCGCTTCCTCTCTGTAAAGGTCTGCACGCCACACCACCACTGCTCCACCTTTGTCTGCCGGCTTGATGACGATGTCGCGGCGACGGAGGTTGTGGAAGGCGATTGATTCAGCACGGGTGAGGGTGGCCCGGAGGGATCTTTTTTTGAAATTGAATCGTTCGACCAACGCATTACAGTCGTGCACGAACAAGCCTGGGCTACTGAATTGGCCTGGAGGCGGCGTCCAGTTGGATGGGCGGCGTCCAGTTGGAGAAGTAATCCCGATTGTCGTGACGCTGTGTGGACGTGTGAAAAAACGCACACAGTTTGATGCGGTGCAGGAACTGGCTGACATTGGTGCAGATCTCAAATTCGTCACAGTGGGGCGTGAGAGGCGTGAAGCGGAGACCCCTACTGAGGAGTGAACGTTCGGCAGCGGACAAGGGAAGATTGGGTGGTATAGTCACAACAGTGCGAGGAAGCAGGGTGGTAGGGTGAGTGAGGTCGGGAAGAGGAGGTGTAGAGGTGGGGATGATATGAAGGGTTGGGATGGGATGGAGTAGGGGTGGGATTGTTGGAAGTGTTGGGAGGGGATGGCGTGGGGTGGGAATTTCTGGGTGGGAGGTGTGTGAGTGTGTGGAGTGTGCGGTGGAGGGGGCGTGGAATCGGGAGGGAGAGTTGAAGGGGAGGGTGTCAGGTGTGCGGGAGGGTGGGGGTTTGAAGGGTTGAAGAGGCGGTGGAGCTTTTTGTTTTTTGTGTGTGAGGAAATTGTGGAGTTGGTGATTGAGATTAAGGAAGAAGCGGAGAATAGGTTGGGTGAAGGGTGGAGGGCAAAGGGAGGAGAGGAGGAGGTAAGCTTGGGGGAGTTGGTGGTCAACGGAGTGGAGGAGGGAACGGGTGGAACGGATGGTGGCACGGATGAGGAGGCGAGAAGTGCGGGCAAAGATGGGCTCGATGAAAGGGGAGGGATAGGGGGAGCGTGGAACGTCAAGAGAAATCCACGGGGTGTGACGTGATGACAGAGGCAACGGCTAAGAAAGTTGAGATGGCTAGTGTGCCAGGTTTTTTTTAAAAGCAAGTAAGAGACTTTTTTGCGGGTTGCAAGCATTGTGGGTGAAAAAAAGAAAGAAATCGGTGAAGAAGGGACTGAAGATGTTGGAGGAAGGAGTGGAGGTCAGGCATGGTGAGAGGATGTGAATGTCGGTGTAGGTGTTATTGGTGGTGAGAAAAGAGAAAGAGCAAGAGAGGGGAGTGAGTAGAACAGAAGATAGTTAGAGGGAGGACGAGATAGGTAGAAGGAGAACGAAAAAAGTGAGAGAGTCACGGACAAATTATACTGATATCCAATCAAGGTGCAGGAATGGCGTAATCCGAGTGAGTAAGAACAGTAATCCAATAGGAACAGTAATCCGAGGATACAAGAATTCCGCGAATTGGGTACTCCAAGTTCAGTCGAAAGGCCGGGATCC
The DNA here is from genome assembly GCF_046866305.1 of Octopus bimaculoides. Taxonomy (NCBI): domain Eukaryota; kingdom Metazoa; phylum Mollusca; class Cephalopoda; order Octopoda; family Octopodidae; genus Octopus; species Octopus bimaculoides. Next base: position 40,527,808 of record NC_142944.1, on the reverse strand, counting down.
GTGTCAGCGTGCGCTATATAATGAGTTCAAACAAGAAAAACGACAAAAAACAACAACAAAAAACAACGCGAGGACGTGATACAGATATTGTGTTATTGGACGCTCAGGAAAGGAAAGAAAGAGAATTTGACATTTCGAGCGAAGCTCTTCGTCGGAAATATAGGAAAGTCCAAAGAAGGGAAGACGGAGGAAGAAAAAATCGCCAACGATATACACGAGGTTACATTGTGGAATGACCGGAAGGGAATGGGCGAAGAAAAAGTTCTTTCTAAGACAGGAGAGTGCAAGAGAGGGAGGTATGTATGTGTGCGTGCGCGTGGGTCCGTGTGTGTGTGTGTGTAATAACAGCACGTGCATGTGCGTATGTGTGTGTGTGTGTGTGTGTGTGTGTGTGTGTGTCGCTTAAGGTTGTAGAAGGAATTAGTAGCAGGAATTATTTGGGAGTGGTTATGAATGTGTAAGTACATAAATATATACGCGTAATATATTGATGACTATGAGTTTACATGTAAGACTTTCAAAATACATATCTTAACGGTCAGTATTTCAAACTTTTGTGTATACTTGATTTTAAATATGACACAACTTGATCTGAATGATAAGTATCCATAGATTTCCTGAACCGTATCTTTACCAAACCAATGAAAATAATTCAGTTATAATGATCGACTAATTATTGTTTTCTTTTACTATCTATCTTATCTTTCATTTATTTTATTATATAATTTTTCTTCCCTTACATATTTAAGTATTGGTTTTTTTTCCATTTATCTAAATTTATATATTATATATTTTACATACATTTATATTCTTCTTTACTTTTTATCTTCTTACTTTACCTTATTATTTTTGTTATTTCATTTTATTTTATCATTCCGTGCATCAATAATTCATTAGCTAAATATATATGCATAATATATATATGATTTTACTTCTTAAACTTATTAGTTATTCATCTGCATCCTTTCAAGAAATAACTTAGCCTTTGTTGTATAAGCTCATAAAGCCCTGATGAGATTCTGCCCCTCATAGTTGAAAATGATGACCACTTATTAACATTTGACCCTACCCAAAGGCTTAGAATTACGAATTACCAAGGGGCATGAATCGCAATATATATATGTAGGTTTTTAGCATCTGCCATTTCCTTTTTCTTTTTTTAGCTTTATAATTTATTTGTATTGCTTTTTATGAAAAACTTCCACCCGCATATCATACAAATAAATTTATACATCCATGATTCTCCATTTTTTTAATTTTATACACACACAAATATACACACACACACACACACACACACACACACACATGCTCTTTTACTCTTTACTTGTTTCAGTCATTTGACTGTGCCCATGCTGGAGCACCGCCTTTAGTCGAGCAAATCAACCCCAGGACTTATTCTTTGCAAGCCTAGTACTTATTCTATCGGTCTATTTTGCCGAACCGCTACGTTACGGGAACGTAAACACACCACCATCGGTTGTCAAGCGATGTTGGGGGGACAAACACAGACACACAAATACACACATACACACACACACACACACACACACACACACACATATATATATATATATATATATATATATATATATATATATATACATATATACGACGGGCTTCTTTCAGTTTCCGTCTACCAAATCCACTCACAAGGCTTTGGTCAGCCTGAAGCTATAGTAGGACTGAACCTGGAACCATGCGGTTGGTAAGCAAGCTACTTACCACACAGCTACTCCTACGCCTATATATATAAAGTTGAATTTTGTATTCCTTGGTCCATTGTTGACACGAAACAATACCGAACTATGTCAAGGTTATCTTAAAATGATTAATCTATATTATATGCAATACGTACACACACACACGCACGCACACACACACACACGCACGCACACACACACACACACATCTCTTCCATCTTGATTTCTTACATTAATAATTTGAACTAATGTAAACTGCAGTGACATTTTCCTAAAGAAACGCATCCAATGCATCCATTATATACTTTCCAATGCTCTTTGATCCTTCAATCGATTTAATAATAGTATATTTTAATGCAATATAGTGTATGTAATATACCCTTCTACTCTGTATTATTAAAGATTATGATTGCTATATGCAATTTGTCGTCGCTCTCATTCTTATAATAATTATATAAACATATAATTCAAAGTTTGACACAAGACCAGCAATTTCGGGGTGAGGGGGAAAGTGAATTATCGACCTCCAAAGGATGAAAGTCAAGGCTGGCCCCAACAGCATTTGGTCTCTCAATGTAAAGACGGATAAAATGTCGCTAAGCATTTTGCTCGGCACAGTCATGAGTTTGTCAGCTCGCCGTCTTCAAAAATTATATAAATATTGCAATAAAGTTATAAATACACAATTATTTTTACATTAAACTATATAATTATATTTTAATTATATGATTATAAGTATTTTATAATTATATATATCTTTTAATTATATTATAATTATATTTTATTATTATTATTATTGTTATTGTTATTATTATTATTATTTTATGTTTGACTTTTGTTTTGCATTTGTACAAGTTGGATCCAAGTCTCACCCAGAGACCTCAAGAGACAACAAGTTAGAAGTTCATGTAGGTGTTATGCCTAGGGTACCATATATTTGGATTTGTACAGTTTTGTTCAAGTGAATGTTTAAGAAACCATAAGAAAATTATGTGTTTGCTTTAAAATTTGAGATCACATAGACAGTATTTTACGTAGGATATGGGCAGTTCCCATGAGCACTACCTTTTGAACTTCAGCCATTTTGGGGTTTCCTGGTATCTGAGCTAGGTAGTAATCAGCCCGTTTCGCTGTCATTCCCAGGGCACCTATGACAATAGGTATTGTTTTCGTCTTCAGATTCCACATTTTGCTAATTTCTATTTCAAGATCTTTATACTTGCTCAGTTTTTGGTAGGTCTTGACAGATACGTTTATATCGATTGGGATTATTTATATCGATTGGGAACGTTTATATCGATTGGGATTATTATTATTATTATTATTATTATTATTATTATTATTATTATTATTATTATTGTTGTTGTTGTTGTTGTTGTTGTTATTGTTGTTGTTATTATTATTATTGTTCAGTAGTTCTATTTTTATAACGTGCTTTCACTTCACTACCGAGCGCAGCTCTGTGCGCCTTGGGTATGTGCTGTGGTTTGCTGTGGTGCTCTTATGTTTACTGTATTGAAAGTGTTTTGCGTAGGATGTGCGCAGTGCCCAGTAGTGCAATTTTCTGTATGTTATATATATTTGTAAGTCCTGGTGTTTTTGTTATGTATTTGTCTGAATATTTTTTTATTATACCTAAGGCACCTACTATGATAGGAATTGTTTTTGTTTTTAGATTCAACATTCGAGTTACCTCTATTTCCAGGTCTTTGTATTTTGAAAGTTTTTCTATTTCTTTTAGGGAAACGTTGTCATCTGCTGGTATTGATACATCAATTAGAAAGCATTTTTTTTCTTCATTATCTTTGACAACTATATCTGGTCTATTTGCTGTTATTATTATTATTATTATTATTATTATTATTATTATTATTATTATTATTATTATTATTATTATTGTATGCCGCCAAATTGACACATAATTTTTGCCACTATTTATTTCGTTTTTGTAGTTCTTTTATATACTTTTTCAATTTTAAGTGAATATTTGTTGTAGTGGTTAAGAAAACATATGCAGACAACATCGTACACACATATATAAGTTCAGCATTTGATGCATCGATCCATCCATACAGGCACGAAAACATAGATATACGAGGGGTTACCCAAAAGTAATCGGAAACGTTCATTGTGGGGCAAGTCCGATGTAGTTCAGGCTTCTGCCTCTAGAAGCCATTTGGTGCGATCCTCAGGCATCAGTCTGCCGACTAGCGGTGTCGAGTAAATTCCTACTGCTACTTGGTGCGACTTTGTTTTGCAGTATTTCTCCCCTGTTCGTCGATTTTTGCGATGGCTAAAACGATGAAACAGCGTGTTTTCGTGAAATTCTGTTTGCTGAGGAAAACGGCAACCGAAATAGTTATGCTTCAAACATCTTACAAGGACGCTGCCATGAGCAAAACACAAGTTTACGACTGGTTTTCACTTTTTAAGAATGGTCACTTGTCGCTTGAAAACCAACCTCGACTAAGGCGGCCGCCGACCTTCCGAACATCACGAAAATTCATGAACTTATCTTGGAGGACCGTCACCGAAGAATTGAAGAACTTGATGATATGATTGGTGCGTTCTGGAGCACCTGCCAACGAACCCTTAGCGAGAAAATGTGAATGTAAAAAGTTGCAGCAAAATTTGTGCCTCGCTTGCTCACGGAAAATCAAAAGTAGTCACGACTGAATGCATGTCGTGAACTGAAAGAACAGTTGGAAGTTCTTCGACGGTCATCACTGATGACGAGAGCTGGAATTTGCAGATGAGGAAGAGGTGAAGAAAATGGCGGAGTTGTTAAATAGCATCACTTCGCAAAAGTTCTAGCACTTCTCCGATGCATTACTCCAAATGGTGTATGCTTAAATGCAGCTAACCACTAATATACTTCATGGCAAATATACTTCACGTTGTCGTGCAGCTACTGTTTATACCTCGTTCAGAGATTTATTATTGATTGTTTACACTTTTTCGAGATTAGTGACTTTTCGTCACTGGAAAAAGGAAATATATATATATATATATATATATATATATATATATATATATATATATATATATATATTTGCATCGGGACTCCTTCGCATCGAACCCCGGTTATTGTTGTGCGCTGACAAAGGGTAAAACCCAGAAACTCGGGTCCGTGTGTATCACGTCAGGTCAACGATGGGAAGGATGACTTCCCTTTGTAAATACTGATAGACCACAGAAAGTGTGTCAATAGCCAGCTGGAGAAAGTGTTCTCCGAGAGCTACAAGCTACAGTAGCCTTCACCTTTAGGGGTTAGCCGCATTTAAGTGGCAAATATACTTCACGTTGTTGTCGTGCAGCTACTGTTTATACCTCGTTCAGAGATTTATTATATATATATATATATATATATATATATATATATATATATAACTACTATTGTTATTAGTACAGCTGGGGCCAATTTGCTTAATCTTTTCCTTATATCCAGCTTTATATAACACTGAGTTATAAAAGTCAGCGTTACTATGTATGTATGTATGTGTGTATTATGTATGTATATATGTATGTGTGCATGTATATACATGTGAGAATTTTTAGAAACTTATTTTCCCTGATGAAGGAGGTGATACCCTATAATGGATGTAAATATTTTTTATATGACAGAACAACCGAACCCCTAGAAATGGCCGTAGGATTATAAACTGGGTTATTAACACCCAAACTTTTTATCATCTAGACTCTTTTTATGACTTCATTTTATAATCTGTACGTCGATTTATATATGTATTTAATATTTCAATATATTATTAATGTATATATCTATATATTTATATATTCTTATATGTATATTTTTAATGTATTGATTACTCTATATATCTTTATATATTGCTATATTTTTGATATGTTTGATGTATTGAATATACTTTCAGGGGAAATCAGGCCTGTTGGGTCTAGGGCCGAATAAGTTTAAATGTATGTGTGAACATAATTTGCCTAACTTTGATTCTTCTACATTATTCTAACGCCTCAGTTTTAATATCTTGAGCGCTTCAAAGTGAAGTTTATACATTGGAGGAAATACTTTTCCTCATAATCATATATATGTATGTATGTTTGTATGTATGTATGTATGCTTGTATGCACATATATGTATGCATGTATGTATATATATGTATGTGGGTAAGTATAAATGCGTATATGTTTTTATGTTTGTACGTAGGTATTTATGTATGTTTGTATATATATGTATGTATGTTTGTATCCACGTATGCACATATGTAGGCACATATGTATGCATATATGAACACTGCTGTGCATGTGCACTAACTTTGAACGTTCTAGATTACTTCCGCTGTTTACAGCAATGCTTGGCGGGAAGGTGTGTAGCGTGTGATCGTCGCATTGACCATGACAGAGAAAGTTGAGCAGAGAATCTGCATCAAATTTCGCTAGAAGCTTGGCGATGCCTGCTAAGAGGCCTACACAATGTATTTAAAAAGTCTTCATCGTTCTCGACACTATCAAGATCTTCTGCAACTAAAACCCAAGTCTCCTTTTGGTCAGCTGAAAGAATTTTTTTCTTTTAGACGAAAATAAAAGATTCTGCAATGTATTCGTATATAGAGACACCACTGCATATCAAGCTGCTTTTAAGGCCAAAATTTGTTTCTGATCTTCGTACCAAAATCCTTAGTCAGATCTACAAAGACAAGTAAGTATTTGGCTTTTTTCATGAAAGTTTGCAGGAACGTGACGCCGAAAGAAATGTTCCAGTGATTTGATCTACTAATCAAAGTAAGTGCTATTTATCAGGAGGCTTACTATTCTATCCATTATTACGTAAAAGAAGATTTCGCTAGAATTTCTTTAAAGTGAGAAAGGCTGCGTTAAATTGTCACAAATAACTTTTTCTGCCTTTATTCTTAAAGAAGTGCTTTATAGAAGTACTGATGAATATAGCAGACTGCCTAAGTTAATTAACTGATGAATATAGCAGACTGTCTAAGTTAATTAAAAATAACGCAACGAATTTCTAAGTCTGCCTTTTTGCTCCGAACTTTTAGAATTCTGAAAAAAGTTTACATTCTTTTCTAAGTTGCTCGATGGAACCCTGGTCTTCTTTGAATCATTGCTCACAATACAGCTGATCTATTTCTAGGCTTCTTAGGAAAAGTGGTAATGATCTTATCGTCTATTGTAAATGTGTTATTAACGGTAGTGTCAAAAATGTTCTTTCCAACATCATAGAGTGTCTTTCTTATCAATGAGCAGTATCTAGTCATCAGAAGATGGTTGAAGTGAGGTGCCATATTCCTTCGGACCATGCAGTGTTTTAAGATCTTCATCGAAGGTCTTAGTACCCTTTTCTGTTAAAAAGAGCCAGTAGTTAAGCTGAATTATAAATTATTTTGCGATAATACTCAATTAGAGAAAGTAGTATGATGCGGTGAATATATAAATGAATGCATTTATACACGGACAACAATTACATTCAGTTTGCTTGTGCTACCAAGTTGAGTCAAAAGTGTTTTTCGGATTTTCACTAATGATTTTTGGCAACTTGTATCTCCATGATATATCATAAATTTCATGGAACTTGTTTTACAATCTTTGCTGAACTGTCTATTCTTTATTTTCATATATAACATATAAACACTGTTTATTCTTTGTAATTCTTTGTTATACAGCTTCTAAAATGAGTGGTGAAAAAATAGCGACTAGAACCATTTTACGCCATAGTTGGAAGAAAGGATTGAATGCAAGGGCAGCGGCAAAAGAAATTGATGATGTGGAAGGCCCGGGAACCAACAACGAACCGTGTGGCATGAAACGGGTTCAGACGTTTCAAGGAAGGTGACACGTATCTCGAAAACAGACCATGATCAAGGAGACCTTCTGTTTCCTTGAAATGACTGAACAACCAGGCACAAGCACTCTTAGAATTATCGAGAGAATTTGGTCTTTCACAAAGTACCATTAATCAACACCTCCATAAACTTGGCTTTGAGAATAGATGCAGTCGAGAACTGACCAACGATCAAGTTCAAAGATATGTGAATATCTGCAAACAAATGCAGCCGAATGGCATAAGGGTGGAATTGAGCTTCTGGCACAACGATGGTAGCAGGCAGCAGAATATGACGGGATTTATTTTGATGAACAAACGCCTTTCACATTTAATTTGTTTGAACTATCAATTAAAGCCTGAACTACCAACAAACTTTTGATTCAACCTAGTAGATCTGTTTCATATCTATTTTTTCATCTTATAAGCTACTCCCATTCTTACATTGCAGAATCTTTTATTTTCATCTAAAAGAAAAAAATTCTTACGTACCTATGTAACTTAATGTAACTTAATGTTTTTATGCATGTGTATGCTTGTACGAGCTCATGCTTGTTTACACATGTGTGTATGTGTGTGTGTGCGTATCTATGTGCGTTGCTCACTTGCATTATGTCTGAGCGTTTGTATACGAATAGATTTTTTGTGCCGGTCGTTCAGAAAAAAAAATGAGCATTCATATGTCGTCTTCCATCATATACACGAGCGCGCGCGCACACACACACACACACACACACACACACGTCACTAAAACTCGCGATTTCAATCAAATTTTACACATGCCTTACTTAAGGTCCGTGCAGTGCCACGGATCAAAACATTTTCGATTTCTTGCCTAATGCGATCCCGGAACAATTTCTTATCTCTTACAATATTTCAGTATTACGAGTCAAAAGTGAAACAATAACATCTCTATTGTAATGTGAGACTTTCAGTTTAATACTTTCACTATTAATAATTTCAATATGTATATAATATATACATAATGAAACTATTAATAATGACACTATTATATCACAAATATGCATGCGTATATATATATATATATATATAAATTTATATAAGGGCATTACTATACAATAATGCCTCACACTATGAGAGACTCTAAGGTCAGACTACCATAAAAAACACATTTTTACCGAAAGCGAGGAAATGTAACTCTCAAAGCCAACCCCTTAAAACAGGCTGAATTATAGATCATAATTTCGTAGTTATTGTAGTATTATACAACTTCTACTCGTCAGTATAATATGGTCAAGAAAAATAGCTGTAAACAGAGAATCAACATACCAAACGAACACCGTGTATCCAATATAGCATATTGAATTTAAATATATTACCAGAATATATTTAGTGCTGGATTTATTCTGAGAAAAAAGCACATTTACCGAGATGCAATTCGAAATTCCCGCCACTTACATTGGGAAATAGCGATAAACTGTTTTCTATATGCTATATTGGATACACGGTGTTCGTTTGGTATGTTGATTCTCTGTTTACTGCTATTTTTCTTGACCATATTATACTGACGAGTAGAGGTTGTATAATACTACAATAACTACGAAATCATGATCTATAATTCAGTCTGTTTTTAAGGGGTTGGCTTTGAGAGTTGCATTTCCTCGCTTTCGGTAAAAATGTGTTTTTTATGGTAGTCTGACCTTAGAGTCCCTCATAGCGTGAGGCATTATTGTATAGTAATGCCCTTATATAAATATAAATATATATTTCGGGAATAAATGATGGATTTTTTTCCCTTATGAGGTTTTTTTCACGCTAGCTACTTGAAAAATTCTTGTAAAAGAATTCGTCCTATTATTGAATTTATATATATTTATATATATATATATATATATATATATATATATATATATATATATATATATATATATATATATATACATACATATATATAGATGTATATGTATAGGTGTATATGTATATGGTGGAATATGTATATGGTGATTGTCTAGTCCTTATGCAGAGTTTGACTACATCCTGTACCTACACCTTAGAACCATCAGGAATTTGATGTGGCTTTCTAAACCAGACAATGTTCCGAAAAGACACCCACATATATTGCACATCCGATTTGGACCACCAAGAGCTGCAAATAAATTCTGATCTTTGTGGATCTTAAAATGTCTTTTGAGGCCTCCATTAGATTTGCAAACTTTCTGGCATATATTGCATTCAAAGGTCTGCAAATACTTGTATATATATAAGATATTTAAGTATATATATATGTATATATGTATATATTTATATATATATATTATATGTGTGTATATGTATGTATGCATGTATATTATATGCATAAATATATGTATACATGTATATATGTCTATATATATGTGTACATATATATGTATATAGATGTATACGTATAAATATATAAGTATTGATATATATAGAGAGATTTATATGTATATATGTACGTACATATATATATATATGTATATATATATATATATATATATTTATATATCTATGTATATATGTATATATATATATTTATGTACATATATATATATATATATATATATATATATATATATATATATATATGTGTGTGTGTGTGTGTGTACATATGTATGCATGTATGTATATGGATATATATATATATATGGATATATATATATATATATATATATATATATATATATATATATATATATATATATATATATATATGGATGTATAAATATAATTGTATATATATCGATGTATATATAGAGAGATTTATTTATTTATATATATATATATATATATATATATATATATATATATATATATATATATATATGTACATACGTATATAACTACATAAGTAATATTTTTATAAGCAAACCCGAAAGGCTTTGCGAGTTAGGAAAAGAAAGTTACAATGGAAGACACATAGTATAATAACTGTACAATAACTGTATATAATATATATCATAATGATATTTATTCTCCGATTTTAAAGCGACAATTTTTAAATACAAGCAAATGACCGAAAAATGATGAGCTAACTTCAGGCTGAATCGAACCCATAAATCGATGCTTTCATGGCTCCTTGCGAATCTGATTGGCCAAAGGCTCACCCATCAATTCCTGTCAAACTTAGTTAATATATACTTAAACTGTCGTAATACTACATAAATAGTTTTAAAAACAAACCCGAAAGGCTGTGTGTATGTTTGTGTGTGTGTGTGTGTGTGTGTGTGTGTGTGTGTGTGTGTGTGTGTGTGTGTGTGTGTGTGTGTGTGTGTGTGTGTGCATATGTATATACTGATACTGTATAAGTAGTTTGAGTATATATATGTGTATATATATATATATGTGTATATATATATATGTGTATATATGTGTATATATTTATATATCTATGTATATATGTATATATATATGTGTGTGTGTGTACATATATATGTATGTATATATATATATATATATATATATATGTTTGTATATATATATATGGATGTATATCTATACATGTATATGTGTATATGTAAATGCATATATGTATATATGTATATATGTATATGTATATGCATATATATATATATGTATGTGTGTGTGTGTGTGTATAGATCCAAACTGTAAAACGTGACATTGTGCTATTAATATATCGTTGTGTGCATTAATCGCATGATTTTGTACTCAGAATTTTAATTTTTATCATTACCATTTCATTTTTAATTCATAACCTTTATTTTCTGTATTTATGTGTATACATTTTTTTTTAAAATTCACATATAGGTATATACACGCGCACGTGCACACACACACACACATATGGCTGTATATGCATATATATATATATATACGTATGTAACTTATAAATGCATATATGTCAATGATTTGTTAGGCTAGTGTGTGTGTGTGTGTGTGTGTGTGTGTGTGTATGTGTGTGTGTGTGTGTGTGTGTATAAGTGTGCGCGCGCGTGTTTGTGTTTGTGTGTGTGTGTTTGTGTCTGTTTGTGTGCGTGTGCATATGTATATACTGATAATGTATAAGTAGTTTGAGTATACTCATGAGTAGTTTGAGTACACATGTGCAGAAAAGCTAGCTTACACTACCAAGTTTCCTAATTTTTAATTCCGAAATATCAAAATAAAAGAAAAATTGAAAAACAATTATTTCTTATAACCTACATTGTTTGGGCTTTTTCACCAGTATAAATACATTTACTCTACATCACACAAGGTTTCATATAAACTATACTGCTCTACTGTCTATGTATATTTATAATATATGTATAAGCATGAAAAGTATTTTTCTAAAAATCAAGACCAACCCTGTAAAATAACTTTGCCTTTATTTGTTCTTATCAATGACCTTCACCTTAACAGTCAAATCTAATAGATTATTACCAGGATGAATAAGTTAATGTCAAGTATTTCCTTCCCATGACTGCATTTCCTTTTGCTTACAAATTCTATACAAAGCTTTTCTTCTGTACCTTACACTTTATCTATACTTTTGTTCACTACTTTAATCTACCACTTCTACTCTTCCTCATTTACTACTACTATATATATATATATATATATATATATATATATATATATATATATATATATATATATATATATATATATATATATATATATATATATATATAAAGAAAACTATATATTACTGAACACTGTTTTGATTAGTAAATATCGACGAAAATTAAATATTAACATTTCATTTTTGAACCAGTATTGAGATCTTTAATTCATGCATTTTTAAAATGTACATTAATACGCAAACATATCCAACAATCATATATACATGCATATATTTCATCATATATATTTGCCAACTAAACGAATGCACAATATATTCGTCCTTCACTTCAGGTTTATTATTGTTCTTACTTTAGTGTCCTTTGTCTGAAGTCTTTTGTCTGAAATTTTTCGCCACACATCCTGTGACTTCTTCAGCGATTCTCCACGTGTGTCTAGTTGGCAAATAATGCGTGTATTTATTTGGCAAAATAGTAATGACCATCCTGATATATATGTATAAAATTGAACGTCAGACTTCCATGATGGCATGAGTTGAACGGTTCGACGGGATCCGACTAGAAAGAGGACTACGTCGAGCTCCAGTATCCGTAAACTGATTAATCATAAATACTGCTTGGCTCGATGATGACAGAGTATCGGAAAGAGAAGTAGAGAAAAGAGCCAGATGTGATGATTTGAAGTGAGAAATAAAAAGAGTGTGGTCATTGAAGAGGGTGAATTCTGTATATGTTGTTGTTGGAGACTTGGATACTATAAGTACCATGTTCACAAACTGGATTGAAAAGACAGGAGTAAATATGAAGAAAGAGTGTTTACAGGAAGCAGTATTGCTTGAAACTGCACGAATCCTTCGCAGAGTTCTTGAAATCTGAATAACGAATATTACCTTAGTTCAGCACATCGTTAGAGAATGCCCGAAACCTGCAAAATGCGAATACAAAAGAGGACATGACAGTGATCTATTGGCAACTCTGTGGTATGAGCAAACCTCAGAAGGAGTCACCGAGAATGAAGATTACAAAATCCTGTGGGATGCAATAATTCAGTATGATCACCTGACCAGACATCGGAAACCGGACATCGTTGTGGTGAATAAAAAAAGAAAGAACATGTATTATAATCGACATAGGGTGCCCTGGTTACAACAGTATCAATGTGAAAGAAGAAGAAAACTGAACCACGATGATTTGAAATGGGAAGTACGAAGATTGTAGACAATGAGGAGAGTTGACATGATACCAGTAGTAATTAGCGCACTTGGAAGTATCAGCACTGAACTACCAACATGGCTCGAAAGGTTGGTACAAATGTAAAGGTAGAACACCTAAAAAATGAGCATTGCTTGGAACTGCAAGAAATATTCACAGGGTTCTTGAAGCATGACCAGTAAAAAAAGTGTCACCTTAATTTACTGGTTGTGGACAGCTGACACTTTCCATCATACCCAGCAATATAAGCTGAGAATTTTCATCAAATAATAATGACATCAATACCCACGTTTTCTACCACAACAATATTTTCAACCTTGATCAAATTATTTGTTTGGGTGATGCTTTTTATTCTGATGTATTTCAGAATTTCATTCACATTTTTCGTTTCTTGGTTCAATTTCCACCTATCAACTTTTTTAAGATTGCAAATAATGTCGCTATCGTTCTCCTGTAGTCTTGCCTTTATTTTGTCGTAGATTGCCTTTCGCCCATCTGTAATGTCACCATTAGTTTTATTGTCTTGTTCCAAACCATCTATATGTCTTTCATCAAGCAAGCTATCACTGTCCCTTTCGTGTGGTTTATTAGCGATCTAATCATCCGTCTTCAAACGGCCTAGCAGAATGAGCTGTTCAGACGGTAAAGAATGGATTGAAAAAGAAAAGTACCGGAAACCTTCAGACTAAACTGGATCGTTAACTTTTTGCCTATCGCACAACCCCAACTGAATCTACAGGTAAGTCTCCAGCTGAGATGTTGTGTGGTCGCAATCTTCAAACAAGATTCAACTTTTTATTCTCGTCATCACACAAAAAAACATTGAAGAAAAAGAAACATGAATGAATGCAAAGAACAAAGAAGGGCCACAATTGAAAGCGTCCGATGCTGGTATACTCGATTTCCCAATGAGCCGTGTTGGCAACCAGCAACAGTAGATGAAACTTTTGGAAGTTTAATCAATTTGCGTTTACCAAGGGGTCAAGTTGTGCGCAGACATTCGGATCGCATTCGATCTCGAATAACAAACGCAACGAATGAATGATCAAACGGAAGTAAACGAGGAAGCTGGGTCAATTTCAACTGGTGAAAGCGACAGTTTGGATGAAAGAGAAACAACTAACAACCCTAGAATGCGACGATCAGGGCGTATATCAAAACCTGTTGACCGGTATCAGGGTCTGACATAAAATATCAACTAGGAGAGAAAAGAATGTTACAATTTGAATTTACGTCTACATGTCATGAGTCATTCAGTTTATCGCGCGCGCGCGCGATGGTTAATTCTGTTTGGTTCTTTTGCAATTTGTTTTGCAAGAATAAATGTTTTTTTTTCTTTTTAAGCCAGTCTTATCCACAGTGTACGTTCAGTGTTCTGTTTTCATTAGGTTATGGCCTGAATTACATATTACTGAAATAGAACTGGTACTTATTTATTATTATTATTATCATTATTATTATCATTATTATTATTGTGGCTGTTGTTATTATTGTTATTATTATTAGTATTATTGCTGTTGTTATTATTGTTATTATTATTATTATTGCTGTTGTTATTATTATTATTATTATTATTATTATTATTATTATTATTATTATTATTATTATTATTATTATTAATTCATTTTATCACAGGTTTTGCTGGAAATCCTGGAGTCTTGCATGTGCAGCCGGATTGCCATCTGCAGCCTACGGTACAATGCTATCCCTTCTTTTCAATTATCTAATACGTTGCTGGTTATTCTGGCCGTGCCAAGGAGGCGATTCTTTTGTAATATTTCTACTGGGCACTCTATTCCAATTTCCTTTATATTGCTTTTGGTGCCTTCTGATACTGTCACAAGGACCCAACATTAATTGGCACTATCTTCACATTCTTCATTTTCCATAGCCGGGCTACTCGTACTTAAGAGTGTTATATCTATCTATTTTTTCGCCTTCCTTCTTGATTATTCATTATTAGTGGTCAAAGTAAACAGCCACCTATCGGATCCGTTTGGCATCGGACGCTCGGTACGTCAAGATAGCCTGCTGTCACCTCTTCTATACGTATTGGCACTCGAGCCACTGTTGCGGAAGCTGGAACAACTAAGGGGCATCCCTTTCGAATTGGGACAAAAAAAGGCAGCGTCGGCATGCACGGACGACGCAACTGTCATGGTGTCGGACGTCTCCAAAGTGGAGACGGTCGGCACCATCTTAAAGGAATATGAGTCAAATGCAGAGGCTAAAATCAACGGCGACAAATCGGTGGCGTTGTGATTGGGCTCCTGGAGAGACAGGATGATGTCACCGGACAGTGTCGTCGGACGCTGGACCGACGGACCAGTTAAAGTGTTCAGGGTCTGATTTGATCCCGACCTCCAGGTTGATAAGAACTGAGGCGTGGTGGCGAACAGAGTGGCGAGTCTTACCCAGAAATTGACTGAAAGAAAGCTGTCACTTGACCGTTGTGCCTTGTCCCGGATACTGCTTGACCAGGTTGGAGCGTCTCTTATTTAAATTCTTGTGGGAGGGATGCGTTCCAATGGTCAGGTGGTCAGTCTGTTGCCAGCATCCTCTGAGGGGAGGATTGTGTATGCCGTGGCCCCTAATGCGCAAACACGCTCTTAGGTTACGCCACCTGCAACGATTTATGGAAGGTGAGCGTGTGTGGCATCTGTTTGTGAGACTTGTCTTTCCGCATCTCGTCTCCTTGACAGAGCTGCAGTCCTGAGTGAAGAAAAGACCGAGACTGGGCACCTGGCACCTAGAATATCGTCAGGCGCACACAATCCTCTACCAGTCGGGCAATGGGATCGGTGGATGTTCCGCTTTAGAAATTTATAGAGGATTAGTAGCGAGGAAGTGCGACAACGTTCTCGGAGAGACCCTGGGCACCGATAGAACGAACTGGCTGGTCTGTTCCGGAGGACTTTCCCGTAGGTAACTATCATGAATAATTTCCAGATGTCCTTGGTGTGGCAGTGCTACGGTGTGGGCGCTACCGGTTCGAGATAAACTCTACAGGCAAGGATGTGCTGACATACGAGCTTGTCCGACGTGCGTACAGAGTGACGAAACCGGTCTGCATGCTCTCGTTCAGTGTCCGGGCATTGCTGACTTGTGGGGTATGTTGAACAGTTGCTGTCACGTGTGGGACGGATCCGTCTGTAGTGCTGAGCGTACTGCCGCCCTCCTTCAATCGGGCAAGCAAACGCAGTTTTCCTTTGCCTGGTAGCTGTGGCGAAAGAGGTTGTTTGGTGGACAAGATTGAAAGGCATGAAGACAGATACATTCCTCTTTGGTAGAGCCCTCATTGACTTCTTCCTTGAGCGAATTTATTGAAAGGTGGATGAAAGTTGCGAAAATGGCAAGAGTGGAAGGTACCTCTCTAAGTATAGTCCTGTGAGTCGGAGAGGAGGAATTGGGGAGGGCACTTGCTCCTAGGGTTGCAGGGAAATCTCGGACAGTGGGGTTCCGCGATTATCCCTAGAGGCCTTCTAGTATCGGGAGCGCCACATTTCAATCATTCTCTCCGCCATTTTTTTTAAAGTTTGTATGCTATGCATGTGTCCATTCTTTTTCAGTGTATGCCGTGTATACTTACTTCCTTATTTTTATTATTTCATTATTATATGTAAACCCTCACATTTTATGTTTATCTCTTATCGTCCCTCTCATTCGTCGCCCTTGTGGCAAATAGATGAAATAATAATAATAATAATTATTATTATTATTATTATTATCGATACAGATAGATAGACAGATATACATAGCATACATATATATATATAAATAAGTATGTATATATATACATATATATATATATATATATATATTTTTTTTTTTTTTTTTTATATAGTTTCAGCTTAGAGCTGCGGCCATGCTGATGCACCGCCGTGCTGCTACACTGTTATTACGGGGAGCCTCTTACAATTTGTGGCACTTGGTGAAGAATGGAGTCTGATTTAGCAACCCTCATTTGCACCTCTTTCCGCGAGGTAGGTTCATCTGGGACTCTCGACAGGAAGATGTCCAGCTTTGATTTAAGAACCCCTACATCTACTTTGTGCAGGTTGCTCAGGCTCTTTGGGAGAGTATTAAAAAGCTGTGGGCCCCTGCATCCCAAGCTGTTGCAGTAACTGGTCCTGAAGCGCGATGGCATTGCTGGGATCTTTGGCACTATGCAGTGCCGTCCCGTTCTGGCATTGGTGTAGCTTTCAATGCCAAAATTTGGCACAATTCCTTCCAGGATCTTCCAGATGTATATTACTGCATACCTCTATACATATATATACGAATACATGTATATGTGTGTTTATACATATATATATGTACACACACACACACACACACACATATATATATGTATGCATGTATGTATGTATGCATATAAAATGTATATGTGTACTTATAATTTAAAAACAGATTGACGATCACGACGAAGATTCGGTTACATGTAACTTAGCGTTTCGTGAGCTCGTATGATGAAACATTCTCTTCATCCTTATGGATCCGAATTCGGCTATGAGCGCCTGAATGGCTCGATATGCATAACGAAATCGCGAAACTTTAATTTATATTGATCCAAATCCAATTTTCATTTGATAATATATTTAAGTCCCACCAAATGTGTTAAGCCTTACCTTCTTTCGTTCTCTCATACGTATGTAGATAGATAGATAGATAGATAGATAGATAGATAGATAGATAGATAGATAGATAGATAGATAGATAGATAGATAGATAAACAGATACGACTAAAGTGACACAGAGAGAGGAAGAGATTGTTTACATTTCTTACATACACACAATGCCAGTTTTGGGTTGAGAAGAATCACTCGCTTGCGACAATGCCAGCTTTTCTCTCTCACACACACTCTCTCTCTCTCTCTCTCTCTATATATATATATATATATATATATATATATATATATGGGTGGGTGTATATATACATATATACATATGTCTGCATATATATATGCATGTATATATATATATATATATATATATATATATATATATATATATATATATATATATATATATATATATATATATATATATATATATATATATATACATATATAGCAGGCTTCTTTCAGTTTGCGTCTACCAAATCCACTCACAAGGGTTTGGTCGGCTCGAGACTATAGCAGAAAACACTTGCCCAAGGTGCCACGCAGTAGGACAGAATCCGAAACCATTTGGTTGAGCAGCACGTTTCTTACCACACGCCTGAGCATATAATATATATATATATATATATATATATATATATATATATATATATATATATATATATATATATATATATATATATATATATATATATATCTTTCTGTCTATCTATCTATCTATATATACGACTACATGTCTAATTTATTTTTATATTTGGGTTTATTTTTAATATGTGTCTTTTCATTATTTTCCCTGCTAGTATTGTTAGGTTTTAGTGGGCCCGATCTATGGTTCCTTTTAGTCTTCTGGGTTTCCCTGTAATTTAAGCTAAACGTATCGTTGTATTGCTTAATGTTGGTTCTGTTCAGGTGGTTATTGTATTTCTGCTTCGTCTCGTTGTTAGCCTTAATCGTCCTTTTAATATTATTGGTATTTGTGTTTACGTTGTTGTTGGTATTTTTGGTGTTATGTGGTTTGGCTTTGGGACGTGTTGTATTTCTATTACATGTGTTATGCTTGTCTTTGTCATTCATATCGTTAGTGTGGTTTCCATCGGTGTTTGGTGTGTTAGTAGTGTGTGTGTTTCTAGCGTTT
>NC_142944.1:40486328-40503828 GCF_046866305.1 Octopus bimaculoides | reverse complement strand
AGATCGTTGCCAGTGCTCCTGGACTGGCCCATGTGCGGATAAATGCCTTGATGCAGTACTAATCAGTAGCTCTTGTGGTTTCTGATCTAAATTGATTGGAAGTGTTATCATGCACATTGTTTTGTCTTGGTATAAAAGATGGGCTACAGCAAATATTCTGCTCAATACCACAGATTTTCTTGTCAGTTGTTTGACTTTAACAAGTTGAGCCTGTCTCTTAGTGGTTGATGATATGTGCATCTCTGATCACGAGCAGAAGTAGTGGGAGAACATCATAACCATGTGTTGAGAGGAATTCTTTGGGGTTTGGATAATTCACCTTTGGAAACATGGGTGTTTTGTTCAACATCTTTAAACAACCCTTATTCAGGGACCTTTTGAGCGGGATGGACTACTCGACCTGAAGAAAATTCTAACTGGGACCCACCTGCGAGGTCATGTGTTGTTAATCTTGATATGAGATCATCATGTCGCGCACATATGGTTGTGATGCATGTGCCTGGTGTACCCTTATCAGACAGGTAGTCATGATGGGTATGCAGGGCTTCGTATATTTTACCCCAGTGTCACTTTGATGGCATGCACTGCTCTCTCATTCAATAAGAAGAAGAAGAAGAAGAAGAAGAAGAAGAAGAAGAAGAAGAAGAAGAAGAAGAAGAAGAAGAAGAAGAAGAAGAAGAAGAACAAGAAGAAGAAGAACAAGAACAAGAAGAACAAGAACAAGAAGAAGAAGAAGAAGAAGAAGAAGAAGAAGAAGAAGAAGAAGAAGAAGAAGAAGAAGAAGAAGAAGAACAAGAAGAAGAACAAGAAGAAGAACAAGAAGAAGAACAAGAACAAGAAGAAGAACAAGAAGAACAAGAAGAACAAGAAGAAGAAGAAGAAGAAGAAGAAGAAGAAGATAAAGAAGAAGAAGAAGAAGAAGAAGAAGAAGAAGAAGAAGAAGAAGAAGAAGAAGAAGAAGAAGAAGAAGAACAAGAAGAACAAGAAGAAGAAGAAGAAGAACAAGAAGAAGAAGAAGAAGAAGAAGAAGAAGAAGAAGAAGAAGAAGAAGAAGAAGAAGAAGAAGAAGAAGAAGAAGAAGGATGATGATGATGATGATGATGATAATAATAACAATCGACCCATCATGCCTGTTTGATTCCAGGATCGAAAAGAAAGAGGACGAAAAACAAAAAGTACTTTCCCTTAAAATATGAAATACGAAGAATGTGGAGTATGATAAGTGTCAAGGTCATACCTATAATAGTTGGTGCGTTGGGAAGAGTAAGCCAAGATATAGACAAATGTCAGAAGATTTGATTAGAATGCCCTGTACGGCTCCTACAGAAAGTTTGTCTCTTAGGGACAGCCAGGGTTATCAGGAAGGTTCTAAGTACTTGAAAAAACTATTAAAACTTTGTGGATACATAAGGTTACAGGTAGTAACCCCCTACCAACATAAATCCTACCAGGAATAAGACCGAACCTGAGTCAAACCAGTAGTAGTAGTAGTAGTAGTAGTAGTAGTAGTAGTAGTAGTAGTAGTAGTAGTAAAATTTTAATCCTATATTAATCACATATGTATCCGTTTATATCTATACGAACCCTCTATATACATGCACATTGCTGTTTCTTTTTCGGTCTCTCGCTTATACATCAATAATAATTATAAATATGAAAGAAACATCAACACATGTCCATGGGCGGTGTTCTGCCAAAAAATAAACGCTGTAAAGACGGGTCCTTAACAAAACCGACCAAAAAAAAGAACGCTGGGCAGATAGTCATGAATACTATGAAGTGGCTTATTTATGATTTACACACACTATGCAACAATCCTCCCAAAACATACGGGAATAAACTCATACAGTAAATACCCAAGAAATTGAACAGAGCCCACAGCATGTCATAAAAGTCCAATATCCGATACAAGAACACAACCTGCACTGCACAAACAATACACAATGCAAGAAATTAATACAACAAAAGACACAAACAAAACCCCATAACAAAACGTACTGACGCAATACAATATTCCTCCCCCCACCAAGAAATTAAAATGAAACACACACCTCACCAGCACAATGTGCACTAAGTGATACAATAGAAAGTTACTTGAAACTATCAAATGTCGAAAAATAATGGTGACAAACGTTACCTTACATCAGTTTGAGAGACAGGTGTTTGTCAAGGAACACTGATTGTAACAACGAAAATGAGATTGGCCTTTAAGAGGCCTCTTGTTCGGCAATGGTTCAGTAAAGATGCAGACTGACCACAGCTGTTATCTTAAGACAACATCAGCAGATTATAGAGTGAGGAGGAAGTGGACCAGGGAAGAAAACAGGATAGTGATGCAATGCCACTTAGAAAGTGAACCTAAAAGGCCTACAGAAAACGGTTGTTAACGCTTTGGGTAGAGAAGGGTATGTTTAAAGTCGCTGAGCAAAGACTAGTAGATCAAGCTAATGCTATTAGGAAAAGAACTGGATGATAGAATTGGAGGTAGAAGAGATCACAACTGGAAAAGAAAGACTAGGCAATAGGAAAGACAAGCATCAACATGAGAGATACAGCTCAAACCAAAGAAGAAACTAAAGAGAAAATAATAATAAGGAAGGGACAACTGGCACCAGCGATTTGAGTGATTTAAGTGAGGAAGATCTGAAGATTTTAGATGAGTTGCAGGAAATAATGGGTAAAGAAGTAAGAAAAATATTGCCGGCATTAAAAGGAATTAACAGAAGGAAACTGCTAGATATAACTAGGAAAGTAAATTCGGTTATCAGTAGGATAGATAATAAAAATATTGGAGACACTAACTTGTTGATCTATGCAGGAGGGGTAGTAATTATTAGAAGATTTGATATTCTACAAGGAAAGATTAGAAAGAAGTAAATGTGGAAAAGGTGATTATAAAATAGTAAAAGCTTGGAAACTGGACAAGTTAGGAAACACAAGATTCAAATCTCTTCCTGAGAAACGATATTTATTCAAAGAGAAAGGATTTGGGACAGTAACAGAAGAGTTGAAAAAACGTATTATTGCAATAGCAAGTAAGCTTTCCAGATATCAGAAAAGAATAAGCCAGTACCAACAAAACAGATAATGTCAGACAGACCAGTGGAGATTTTATAACCAAATAGTAGAGAAAAAAGTACTGAAGATGAGAAATCTATGCAGAAGAAGCTAGAAAGTTCTGAAGTAATATTTGGGAAGAAGAAGAAGAAGACGACATAAAGAAAAGGAATGCCTCCGAAGAGTTCTGAGGTCAAAAGTGAATAGAAGTAAGTTTCGAGCAATCAGTACATGGATGATTGCATTGATGAGATATGGTGTAAGTATTATTAATTGGAGGAAGGAAGAGTTAGAGATGCTAGACCGAAAATCGAGGAAATTACTCACAATACATGGAGCATTCAACCCCAAGAGTGATATTGACAGGCTATATCTAAGCAGGCACAAAGGTGGGTGAAGGCTAAACAGCTGTAAAAGCTATATATATATATATATATATATATATATATATATATATATATATATATATATATATATATATATATATATATATATATACTCATATGAAAATCGCATGTAAATGGTATAGGAAAGTGTTATAGAACCCTTGCCGGTTTACTTGAGAATATCTAGTATAGTCAAGACAGATACATGTGGTCAGAGGAAAAAATAGTAAGAAAGAAGATAGAAAATGGAATGGAAAATCTTATACAGACAGTTTACGACAGCGGTGAGCAGAAACAGATACGAATGGAAAGAGACACTGTCTAAGAAAGAGTGATCTGAAGCCAGAAACAAAGGCGCTTATCTGTGCTACACTGAACAAGCACTTGGGACAAATTACGTTAAATATACTATTGACACTAGAGCAGATAACGGCAGTGATAAATGTGAGACTGTATAATATATTGTGAATGAATGCAGGAAGCTGGGTCAAAAAGAATACAGAAGGCACGATAATGTCACGACACTGATTCATTAAGTGGAGTGGCAAGTCCGGATTGGATAGAGTAAATTCTTAGAAGGAATAATCAAGAATGACAAAGGATGTAATGATTCAGTGTGATCAGAAACTGAACCTCGAAAGCTGGCTATAGTGGTTGTGATTAAAGAGGCAAAAACCCCGTTTAATCATAGATGTTGCATGCACCACGTGATGACAGAGTATGGGAAAGAGAAGCAGAGAAATGAGTCAGATGTAATGATTGGAAGTGAGAAATAAAATGACTGTGGTCACTGAAGAAGCTGAGTGCTGTATATGTTATTGTGGAGCCTTGGGCACTATAAGTACAGTTGACATTCGAAAATCCGGCCATCGAAAATCCAGTTCCTTCAGGTTTCCGGCATGAATTTCGGAGCGCATTTTCAAATTTACCGTGTTGGTGCGCCAGTTTTCTGGATGCGCCGTTTATGTTTTGATACTCATTCCTTTTCATTTTATCCTGCTCACTCCTTCTTATTTTATCATTTATTTGCTGCTGTATAGCCCCATTATGGATTCAACAACGAAAAGAGGTGGCGTAAAACGTAAACATCGTGCGTTGTCGATCGCAGAGCAAGTGAAAAGGCTTAACAGAAACTTAATAGCAGCGTGTCTTAGCGAACCATTTGTGAAACGTATGACATTGGCTCTTCAACAGTGTGTGATATTAAAAAACAGAAAGAAAACTGTTAAAGTTCTTTTCTGACAGTGGATCGAAAAAGCAAATGTTTGTAAGGAAGTCAACGACGAAGGGAAAGAGTTCGGAACTGGACCAAGTTTTCATAACCTGATTTAATCTTCGTGTAAGTGAAGGTGTGGAAATTTCTGGTGATTTATCAAAGGAACAAGCCAAAGTGTTTCATGAAGAGCTGGGATTGCAACACAAGTTTGAATATTCAGAAGGTTGGCTGCATCGTTTCAAGTCGTGACATGGCTTACAGTTTCGTGCCGGGTTTTTTAATGTCAACCTATACAATGTTCACAAACTAGATTGAAAGGCAGGAGTAAATATGAAGATAGAACATCTACAAAAATTATTATTGTTTGGAACTGTACGAATCTTTCACAGTGTTCTAGAACACTAAATGAAGAATGTTGCTTTAATTCAGTAGTTGTGAACAGCTGACAATTTGTTACATTCTCCAGCGAAATCACTGTTAAACAACAAAAACAACAACAACTAGAATAACAACAGCAACAACAATGGGACAATATTAACAATGCAAAAGGCATTGACAGCAGTTTTTATTCAAGTAGCTTAAGCCTATTGGTAAAACTTAGTAGTGCTAAAATGGATCGCATCTCGAAGAGAATTAAAAAATGGATGTCTGCTTAGTATATGATTCATCAATAATAGCAACACAATTTTAGAGGAGTAAAGCTCACTATATAAAACTATATCCGGGTGGTTGTGCTTGAGAGCAGTGGTCGGAAGTCAACCTAGAACATCTTTGAAAACACACTAAGCGCAGTGGGAGAATTACCAGTGTGAGATCTGGTACAGTTTAACTGCCACAAAAAGAGCTTGGAAGCAGTCTCTCTGAACCGAGGTTGGTAATCCCTCTAGTGATAATATCATACTTAAACAACCTCTAAAAGTGAAATGCCTAAAAGAATTATAATAGATAACGGCGTTCTAATAATAATAGATAACGGCATCGAGATATCGATGGGAACTGATATACCCATCACAGATGAAAGCAAAAGAACTGTACATCGAATAGTCGAGTTAGTAAGGAAAGCAAATTTTGGAGTGATATATGATATTACGAAAAGGGCCAATGGAAACTGACGTACAAAACAGGAAAAGTAAGCATGGTCTACCGGAAAGCTCATTAGAATTCCGGATTGTTTGAAAATATTTGAAAATGCACACAATATCGTGAATTTATTGAACTGAAGTATGAATGGATGAACCACTGAACCCAAGTCTGAAAAAAAATCAGAAGATTAAAAAAGAAAAGACAAAAGGAAAGAGAAGAATATTTAATCAGTTTTGTGTAAATGATAGAATTTCATCATATTCACACAAAATTGCTTGATTAAATATTCTTCATTTTTTCCTTTTCTTTTTTCTTTCTTTCCTTACTTTTTCTTTTTGCTGGTGGTAAAATTCAAAATTAAAGACTCGAGATGTCATTTCGTCTAAATGGAAACAAAGGTTGATTCGGTCAAACTTTAGAGTTTGAATTTTTATAATTTTGAATTTCTATGCATTACTTTTCATCTTGAACTCGACAAAGACAAGCAAGCTTTCGAAATATCGTTCAAACCAATAAACTATATATTGCAATCGGTTGCGCTCTTCGTATTGTCTAATAATAATAATAATAACAACAATAATAATAATATCACCATTAAACAGTAGACCGTTTTCACCAAGGAACTCACTTGAGTCCCATCTTTGCTATACAGTTTCAGATCATCCATGATTGATTGTTTGAGAATTTTTCCTTTAGCTGATATCACAGAGTCATTTTCCTAAGCACTAAGGTCAGGGGTATCATGCAGAGAACAAAAAGCAGCGGACTGTTTTTGTGCTGAGATTAGAATGGAATTGTGGAATAATCTACCTATAAAGAGGCAAGGTACAGCCCCTAGCAGGGATAGAATTGCCGAATAGAGAACTGATAAAGCAAATTGAGACAGAAGGCTACAAATACCTTGGCATGCAAGAGTTCGACGAGATAATGCAAAAGGAAATGAAAGAACAACTGAGGAAGGAATATTTTCGAGGTTGGTGTTGCGCTTAAAATTGAACGGATGGAATAAAATCCAGGCGGTTAATACATGGGCGATAGCATCACTTCTGATGGAGCTGATATTATAAAATGGCAAAAGAAAGATCTGATGAAAATAGATACAAAGACAAGAATAATGTTGAGAGTATACGGAGCCTTCCACCCTAAGATTGACACCGATAGGCTGTAATTGTCTAGAAGACAGGATGGGAGAGGATTGATCAGTTGTCAGGACTGTATCGAAATAGAGGAAAACAGTTAGGGTGATATGTAAAGAATGCCGTGGAGCCATTGTTGAAACATACGAAGAAGCCCGGCGTCATCAAAACTGAGAATAGTGTAACGAAGGTTGTGGTCAATGAAGAGAGTAGACGTGATACCAATAGTAATTGGTGCACTTGGAAGTATCAGCACTCAACTACCAACATGGCTAACAAAAGATCTGTGCAAGTGTGAAGGTAGAACATCCACAAAAGTCAGCATTGCTTGGAACTGCAAGAATTCTTCGCAGGGTTCTTGAAGCATGACCAGTAAACAAGTGTCACCTTAGTCTGCTGGCTGTGGTCAGCTAACGAGAGTCAAACATAAAGGTTATTCTATTGTCATCGGAGCATTGGGTTCAATACCACACAATCTGAAAAAAAGCATCTGAAAATTTTAGAAATACCCTACAATCTAGGTGTATTGCAAAAGTCGGCATTACTTGGAACTGCACGCATATTGCGTAAAGTACTCTCTGCCTGAAGTCCTTGTTGTGACTTGACAAACAGTACAAACTCCTGGTAGATACAATATTTTCAAATCAACAACCTCATGATATTGTATACTGTGTGACGTCTATAATAATAATAATAATAATAATAATAATAATAATAATAATAATAATAATAATAATAATAATAATAATCAAGACGAAGAGTGCGATTCGATTGTATAGATGTTTTATTCGTTGAACAATATTTCGACAGTACGTCTGTCTTTCTCTGGTTACTCTCGTTCATAGTTTACGTTTAGTTTCTGAAATTTTTAATTTTCAATCACCTTTTGGTTTGAACTTGAGAAAGACAGACGTTCTGTCGAAATATTGTTCAATGAATAAAACATTTATACAATCGAATCGCGCTCTTCGTCTTGACTATTTACTTTCGTAAAGAATTACGTCAATCCTTAAAAAAAAATAATAATAATAGTAATAATAATAATACAATTCCTATCATAGTAGGCGCCTTAGGTATAATTAAAAAAATATTAAGACAAATACATAACAAAAACACCAGGACTTACAAATATATATAACATACAGAAAATTGCACTACTGGGCACTGCACACATCCTACGCAAAACACTTTCAATACAGTAACCATAAGAGCATCACAGCAAACCACAGCACATACCCAAGGCGCACAGAGCTGCGCTCGGTAGTGAAGTGAAAGCACGTTATAAAAATAGAACTACTGAACAATAATAATAATATAATGGGATGTCAGAAGCATCTAGATAAGATCTCAAGAGAACCATGTCCCAGAGAAATATAAAGGATTGTGCCAATGCCCGCATCTTTGGAAAGACCCTATCGATTTAAATGTCTGTTGTATTAAATGAAGATATTTCACTACAGCCCTGCCACTTCCCCGCCCCAAGCTTTTCCTCAAATTGTAACATCTCTTATCCTCCACTCGCCCCAGGATGCTGAGTGTGTTTCGGCAAGTGATTGTAACAAACATTCAGATTAAAAGTAAATAATAATAACAATAACAACAACAATAATAATATTAATAATAACAACAACAACAGCAATAATAATAATAATAATAATAATAATAATAATAATAATAATAATTAATTCGTTTATTGGCCACAAGGGATTACATAGAATTATATTAAGAGACATAAAACAACATAAAAGACGAAAACAGGACAATACAATGGGTTTTACAACGTGTAAACAATATAATAACAATTGAAATTAAACAATTTAAATAACAATTAGAATTAAACGATTTAAAACTCCCAATAGGGGAGGCGCATTACGGACCTCGTGAAAAAACCCACAAAAGTCACGGGTGCCTGAACAACAAGGCAAGAGCGCTTCTTTTGTTTACAGGTGCACGCTCAGAATTGGTCCTTTCACACTGGCCCTTCTTCCAACATTCACCCACCATTCAACAAACTTGCTACAAGGCAACACTTCCCTCTCCACCCTCAACTTCCTTTTCAAGTGAAACTTGAAAAAGTTGATGAGGGCTTGGCAAAGGACGAAAAAGTGCCTGTCCTTAGCCCTTTCAAATGGGTCCAAAATATTACCTCTTTCGCTACAGCCACTAGACAAATAAAAATTGCCTTCCCCTCCCGGCCAAAAAAGGACGGTGGGCCAATCTTCACAATGTATTCAGCTGATAGCCGGATTAGTCCTACACGCGACAGTAGGTGTTTGACATAAACCTACAGGTCAGCAATACTCGGGCACTGGACGAGGGCTTGCAGAACGGTTTCATCGTTCTGGGCGTACCTCGAGCGGGCCCGACTGACGGCTCTTCCGTGCTTGTAAAGTTTATCTCGAACAGGCTGCACCCCTCGGTAGCACTGCCAGGCAAGGGATTTCTGGAAGTTGTCCATAGGCCCAGGCCCGAAAGTTCTCCGAAACAGACTGGTTAGTTGATCTTCATCGACGCCCAGAGTTTCCCTGGGAACGTTGTCGCACTTTCCCTCCACTAGCCCTCTATAGAACGCTAGAGTAGAACTACCGCCGACCGCATTGCCTGCCTGGCGGAGGGCTGTGGGCATATGACGGCATTCGAGGTCCCAAGCCCCCCTCCTCGGTCTACGCCTAATCCAGGATTGCAACTCAGTCAAACAGACGAGCTGTGGAAAAGTGCGTCTTACAAACGGTGACCACACGTGCTCACCGTCAAGGAAACGCTGGAGATGCTGCAACCTCAGCACATGTCTGTGCATCAGTAACCACGGCATACCCAGCCCTCCATTCAGCGACTGTTGACAGCAGATGGAGCGCCTGACCAGTGGAACGTGCCCCTTCCACAGAAAGCGGAAGAGTAAGCGAACCAGCTTGGTGAACATTACAAATTTTCTGATGCATAGCATGGAAGAGTGGAAAACCAAATTGTGCTCAAGTAATGTATTCCTTGGAGAAGTTAATATTAAAAGGGAAATCGTCCAAGGCGACTCGTTTTCTCCGTTACTTTTTGTAATTGCACCAAAACTCATAACAATGACTAAAAGCGGTCACCGCGAGAACAGCTGACAGATATTGATGGTCAACCCAGTCAAAGGCTTTTGACTGATCTAAATTGATCAAAGCTCCAGGTTTCTTAGCTACCCTATCTTTAATGTAGCGCGTTAAGTATAGGTTGTCGTGGATGGACCTGTTTGGGACGGCGCATGTTTGTGCGTCTCCAACCAGTTTCTCGACAACTAGCGCCACCTCTTCACTAACACTTTGGCCAAAATTTTCATGTCTGCATTAAGCAGAGTGATGGGCCTAAAATTATCTAATACCTCCCTCTTGTTTGGCTCCTTTCTCGACAGTAGCACTGCTCCTCGGCTCACAGATTTGGGAATTGTCTCATTCTGTTGCCAGTTGCAGTAGATATCTGCCAAGAGGCCTGCAAATAAGTCTGGCATCCTAGAATAAAGCTCGTAGGCAGACCATCTAATCTCGGCGATTTGCTCCGCATGCAGCCAATTATCTCGTCCCGTATTTCCTCAGTTGTTATTGGCCTTTCGCAACACTCCGCATGTCTTGCTGAGAATCGTGGTAGGCCATCGAGGTAGGCAGTGAAATCCATCCTGTGATCTGGCCCACCGTCCGGCAAAATGCTGCTGAAAAGCCGCACACATCTGCTCCGGCTCGTTCACCGTAGGCCCAATTTGGTCCACAAAAGACTGAATGGTCTTTTTATTGCCATTTTGCGACTCAGCCACCCGGGCCCATCGGGCAGCTTTGGTTCCCTCTTGTCTCAGAGCACGTTCCTTAGCTCTGACAATGCAGCCTTCGTACTTGGCGTTGAGGTGTTCCTCGAGGGCCAACTTCGTTGCCAGCACTTCAGTTGCAAAGCCTTTCCTAAGCGCCTCTTCTAACTTTCTCACTAAATCACCCACTGATCTATTTCTTTTAACAGCTAAAACTTTGCTAAGTCTAACTGATTCTACTTTGATGGCTCTTTTTAGGTTATACCACCATTTATTGTTGACGATTGCCCCCGTCAAAGTTTTCTGAACTAACTCTTTAATCCGGTCTCTGTAAGCTTGGCACGCCGGGAGTGACGTGTTTAGTTTCCAGTAGCCGGGACCCTGTCTGCAGGGCACCGGCTACTGGAAACTATCTAAGTCGACCTTACAGGTCACCAATTTGTGATCTGTGTAGTCGATGATTTGAAATTGTGGACAACTAATACTATCCCTATCTAAAGACCTTCAAAAACTCTACGATCTGGATGTTCCGATGCGGTTTGCACATGTCCACAATGGCAAATTCAGGAAATCCAGTCGGTACCTGTCAGACAGTTGAAAGTATCTAAGCAGGTTTGCGAAGCTTTTGCAATCCCCTTTCCTACCGGCTAGCCCCACACAATCTAATTGTGCATCTAAGAGGGCGTTGAAATCATCCATTAACATTAAAGATAGGGAAGTATCCAGGAAGACCTCCAGATATCTGAAGTATTCCGGTTATCCTGCACCTGTCGGTGCGTAAACAGCCACCATACTGGAGGTCCCACCGTCACTACCATTCACGTCCAGAACCAACCGCTTACTTTCTGGGTCCAAGAAGACTGACCTTATTTTGAGATCCAGACCTTTCCGAAACAATATTGTTGTACCCCCACTACCCATTCCACGCCGATACGGAGATGCATAGATCTCGTAGTCATATAAAATGGGCATGAAAGCTTGCGGTTCGGTTAGTCTGGATTCAGTAACGGCTATTATATCTAGTCTTCGTGACCTGAGGTCGTTGAGTAGGTGACCTTGGTTGTGGTGGTGCTGGTGCTTTTGCTAAAGCCCTCTCTGCTTTCTTTTCGTAGGATTTCTTCTGTTGTTGGGATTGCTTCTGTAGTTGTGGTTGCTTCAGTTGTTGTGGTGTGGGTGGTGCTTGTATTAAGTGAGTAGTGTTCTCCTGTTTTAGTTGCGAGAAAAAAGGCTTTAAGGTGATTATTCTGTCCCCATTGATAACATCTTGGCCTTCTGCCCACAACTGTGACATTCAGCAAAGTGCCATCTGGAAGGCTGAGTTGGTCAGGAATTTGTTCCAAAACGTCTTGCAATTCCTGACCAGTCCAGTTGTTTTTTCCTTGTTTCTCGACTTGGATGATTTTGATTTTATCTTCCAAATCGAGGAGGATGGCTGCGACAATTCAGCAAGTGTTCGTTTCTGATGGTATCTCCAGTATTTTTATCTTGACGACGCGCCGTCCCTAGCATGTTGGAACTAGGACAAGTTCACAGTTTCCCAACTGGGCTGTTCAGTGCTGTTTTGCTACGTCTTCTGTTGCACATCTGACTTCAACTGTGCCATATTTCTTACCCCTCGACAGATATGTTACATCTTTTCAACTGCTTGCTTTGTGTCAGTTTTTAAACGTCTATTTTTTAAAGATATAGCTTTGTACACCATGGTACGTGTGTTTGTATTGTCTATAATATCTGGAGGTGTGTTTATAGAAACACATCTTATGCTTTTTCTTTTTAAAATGTTCCTGTAATCTTTGAGAGATTCTACAGAAACATTAATGAATTCAGTGTAGGTTTTGCTATTGAAGCAAAACCTAAGCTGTTTAATGCATTGGGTTCTTGTTGTTGCTGTTCTTGTTGTTGCTGTTCTTGTTGTTGGTGGTGGTGGTGTTGTTGTTGCTGTTGAGTGTTCAAGGTGTCAGTATTAGTGGTGGTAGTCGGAGGGCTTGGGTTCACAGGTATTGCGACTATAGTAGCGTCCATTAACAGAATTTCTTTGCTCTTTTCCTCTTCTTTCTCGCGTTTCTTTTCTTCTTTTTCCTTCTGTTGCTCAGCGTTGCACGTGCTAGCAAGAGTTTGGTCGTCCCTTTCTCTGCCTTTTAAGGCGCAGAGTGAACGAAGACAATTAATTTTCA
Organism: Octopus bimaculoides; assembly: GCF_046866305.1. NCBI lineage: Eukaryota > Metazoa > Mollusca > Cephalopoda > Octopoda > Octopodidae > Octopus > Octopus bimaculoides. The sequence continues at coordinate 40,491,004 of NC_142944.1, read as the reverse complement.
CACCATCTTGGCTGTCTTCCGACCTGCTAACTCGAAGACCTACTACGGATCCCTAGCTCCAGCCTCAGCTGTGAACTTGGAACCTAACGAATGAGCAATTGTAGCACTTACACAGCGAACGTATTAGTTAGATCACCAGTGAATTAGATCCCTCATATTCTTTTTCGATGCAATCCCCAAAAAACTGGTTCGCCAGTCAACATCATTAAGCTGTGGCCGGCATAATAGAATGGGAGCTTTATTTGCATATACAAAACGTTTCCCCCATAAACAAATCTAAAAGATACATACATATATACATATATATATATATATATATATATACATACATGTGTGTGTGTGTGTGTGTGTGTGTGTGTGTGTGTGTGTGTGTGTGTGCGTGCGTGTGCACATATTGCATGTACATACATATCGCCTGAAGAAATGATTCCATGAAGATGATCAACCCGATACCCATGGATACTACGGACTACACTATAATCATCTCAGGAATATGGACTGTCATTTTAAGAGACAAGCGATTGGTGGAAACGTGTGTAGCGATGCATTAAAATGTTTATAAATTCCATCCAAGGATTATTATTATGATTGTGTGTGTGCGTGTGCGTGTGTAGTGTTCGTATTTGCAACGCTTTTAAATATATTTCTGACTACGGTCAGGGTCGACTAGGCGCTAACTAACAACAACTAAATCTTAAATCATGACTTAGAAGCTTCTCTGCAGACACTCGACATTAGTAGTAGCATCGAGAAAAAATTTAACAAACAACAATATAAAAGATAAGAACAAAACATAAACAGTAACAGCTAAAAAGAAAACACTCACCACCGCCTGTAGAAAGGAATTCTTGAACAATATATGACAGTCTCGCTCCCATACGACCCCCGACAACGAAATAGAGTGGACACTAATTATTACTGTAAGGAATATCTCAAGTGCCGGATCTGTGAAATGCACTTAGACGGTTAACCAGCCACCTAATTACCAGGGTACAGTCGGTTTAAGAAGGGTGAGCAAAGTGGCAGGTGGTGACAACAATAACAACAACAGCAATAGTAACAAAAAAAAACTGACAAAAAACAAAAATAACAACAGAGTAGTAATAGCGTTAGCAACAAAGACCAAATCAGAAACAAGTATAACTGCAGTATATATATATATATAAGTGTGTGTGTGTGTGTGTGTGTGTGTGTGTGTGTGTGTGTGTGTGTGTGTGTGTGTGTGTGTGTATGTGTGTGTGTGTGAATATGTGTACGTGTGTGTAGGCGTGCATGTATGTGTATGTGTGTGTATGCACGTATATATATATATATATATATGTATATATATATATTTTATATATATATATATTTTTTTTTCTCCGTGTTTTTCTCCTTGTCTCCGTATTCTTTCTGTTGAAGAGCGTAGCTCGAAACGTCAAAGACTTTCCGTATTCTTGAGCGTCATACTAATACATTCTTTTGTTATTTACACCACCTGTCCTCGTCTGTTGTTGTTTTTTCGTACATTCTCCCTCCTATATATATATATATATATATATATATATATAGATATATATATATATATATATATATATATATATATATATTCATTTAAAATGCAGAGATGCCTATAATAGGACATCTAACCCGCTAGAAAGAGCAGCAAAAGACTACATACCACAAAATTAGGAATAATTTCGAAAGGGAATGAAAAATAAGATAAAATTTTTATTAATAATGATAAAAATTTACTAATAATAATTTATTAACTTATTAATAATTTATTAATAATGATAAAATTATATATATATATATATATATATATAGATAGATAGATAGATAGATAGATAGATAGATAGATAGATAGATAGATAGATAGATAGATAGATAGATAGATATGTTTCTTTATTAGCCACACAGGGCTCAACATAGAAGGGACAACATACAAATGTAGAGCTTTTCTTTTCGAGGGGGGCGAAAAACAAAGCAGAAAAAAAAAGTGGGGACAACGATGGAAAAAGAACATCGCAAAACGTCTGGGGTATTTACAAAAAATATGAAATAATACAGAAAATTCTCAATAAATGGGGAGGTTTTCCGTGGAAAGAAAAACCTACGAAAAGACCACGGTAACCTCGGTCCTTAGTGTCACAGTTTGTTAAATAAAATTCCTTTTATTTATGCAACAAACGTAAGTAACTCTGTTTACAAAATTTTAAAACGTTTTATAGAATCATGGTCAAGGTGGCTTCGTCATTTATACGTGCCATTCTTGCTACATGTATCCATCTTTTTTCGAAACATTTGCTAGACAACACTTGCCTCTCTACTCTCACCTTCCTTTTCAAGTGATACTTGAAAAAGTTGATGAGAGATTGAACAGAGAGGAAAGTATTTGTCTCTAATCCTTTCAGACGCGTCCACCAGATGCATTCTTTCGCCATAGCCAAAAGTACGATAAATACAGCTCTTCCTTCCCGTTTAAAGGAAGGAGGCGTGACGATATTGACGATAAACTCGGTTGATAAACCAACTCGTCCCACACGTGACAGCAGTCGTTCGACATAAGACCACAGCTCCGAAATGGTTGGACACTGCACGAGTGCGTGCAGAACGGTTTCATCGCTCTGACCGCATCTCGGGCAGGTCGGCCCCACATTTCGCGAGCCGTGTCTATAGAGCTTATCCCGAACGGGTAGCGCCTCTCGGTAAACTGCCAGGCCAGGGATCTCTGGAAGTTGTCCATAGGTCCCGGCCCGAATGTCGTCCTGAACAGGCGGGTCAAGTATTCCTCGTCGAAGCCCAGGTTCGCCCCGAGATCGTCGTCGTACCTGCCCTCCACTAATCCCCTATAGAATGACTTCGTTGTGATGCAGCCGCTCAAGGTCGACCCGGGACGGCAAAGTTGTTGCAGAGCAACGCGACACTCACGGTGCCATTCGCCATTCCTCGGCCTCTTTTTGATCCACGACTGCAGCTCGGTCATGGAGACGAGCTGCGGGAAAGCGCGTCGCATAAACGGCGACCACACCTGCTCACCGTCGTCTATGTAGAGCCGGAGATGTCGCAGTCTCAGCGCATGTCTGCGCATCATCAACCACGGCATGCCCAGCCCTCCTTTCAGCGGGTGTTGGCAACAAACGGATCGCCTCACCATCGGAACGCTTCCTTTCCATAAAAAGCGGAAGAGGATGCGCTCCATTTCGGTGATGGCGCGATTGGGACAAGGCACGACGGTCAGGCGGTATTCTATGACGGACGCGATGTACGCGTTCGCCACCTCCGCCCGACCTTTTAGGGACAGCTTCCTCTCGGACCATTGCCGGCAGAGAGTGGCCACCCTACTCGTTATCTCGTCACGGACACCCTTGGACACCGTTTGATGCAGAACGACTTTGAGAGGAAGCCGTTCACCCGAACGATCGAGTCGATGTTATCGTACAACTGTATGATCCACCTGAGGAAACCAAGATCCAGTCCGAACCGCACGAGAACAAAAACCAGGTACCGATGGTCCACCCTATCGAATCCTTTAGCTTGGTCTAAATGGACCAGTGCCCCGCCCTTGCCAGATTTCTTTTTTCCATACCCTTCTATAGTGTAGCGTATAAGATGAAGATTATCCTGGACGGTTCTGCCGGGGACTGCACAGGTTTGCGCCTCTCCGATCAGGCCATCCGCGACACGCGTCAATCTTTTAGCTAACACTTCCGCCAAAATCTTCATCTCTGCGTTCAGCAGAGTGATGGGCCTGAAATTATCAATATTATCCCCCTTGTCCGGGTCCTTCCTGACCAGCGTCACAACTCCCCGGCGAACAGATCTGGGGATAAACCCATTCTGCTGCCAGTTCGCGTAAACGCTGGCCAGTATGTTTCCAAACAGGTCTGGCATACTTTTATACAGCTCGTAAGGTAGACCATCGAGACCCGGCGCCTTACCACCGCCGCAGTCCGCTATGGCCTCGATAACTTCCTCAGATGTGATCGATCCTTCACAGCTCTCCGCATCCTGCCCCGAGAGACGCGGCAGACCGGCGAGGAAGTCCGTAAGGTCCATCCTGCCATCCGGCCCATCGCTCCCCCCCCCCCGAAAAGCCGGGCGAAGTGCTCCTGAAAGTTCCGACACATCTCCTCGGGTTCGTTTATCAAATCGCCTTGCGCATTCACCACAGATCGAATTATGGAATCATTTCCACGTTGAGCTTCTACAACACATGCCCATCCAGCGGCCTTGATTCCCTCGCACCCCATTGCACGAAGTCTAGCTCTGACGATACACCCCATGTGTTTGGCTTCGAAGTGCTGGTTTAATTCCAGTCTCTTCACCTTCACCTGGGATGCGTCACCAGCTGTCATGGCTTCCTCTAGGGCCTTAACTAATTCATTTTCTTTCCTACGCCCTCTAGCCACTAATCCTATGCTATATCTAATAGACTCGAATTTAATGGCTCTTTTGAGGGCGTACCACCATTTGTTGTTGACAATGGAACCGGTTAACGCCCTCTGTATTAGTAACTTAATCCGGCTCCTGTACTCCTCAATCGCCAAAAGGGACTTATTGAGTTTCTAGTAGCCGGAACCCTTACTATATATCTTGTCTAGGAGCAGTTTACAAGTTACGATCTTGTGGTCACTGTAACTGACCAAGTGAAATTGTGGACGCGTAACTATTTCTTTATCCAATTTTCTAAT